>NW_015638571.1:80518-85748 GCF_001515625.1 Sinocyclocheilus rhinocerous
CCTGTGCATAAATAAAATGTGTGATCAGTGTGTCAAGAGCACTCATACACGCAATAATATAACAGATTCACGCATGCTCAACTTTACTAGCGAGACTGGTTATCCAGTCGAGAAACCGTAGTTTGCGTCTCATCTGGCCATACAGCGGTGGGATGCGTTGACAATCCATTCATTCTGTACTTAACACAGCGCGTGTGACATGTGAGGGCTCCCGCTCTTCAGAGACAGACAATCACAGAATATGAAAGAGCTTGTGTTTAAAAGAGAAACACACTGGAATGAATAATTCACTGAAAACGCAATGCGAGTCTCTGTTCTCTCTGCAATCTCTGATGTAATCAGCCTGGTTTCCTTTATATTAGCTCTGTTTTGGACGGATTGTTTGAATGCATTCGCTTACTGGATCATTGGACTGAAAACTTTCCCAGAGTTTAGCGGCTTAAGATGATCTAATTGCAAGCAGAGTAGCAAAATTAGGTTAAAGGGTTAGAATAGAAATTGTGCTTCAGTAATTTTGCGTTAATTGCGTTAAATTATTTTAACGCGTTAAGGATTGTAAAATGAATCGCACGCGTTAACGATGACAGCCCTAAACAATAATTAAAAAAAGTAAATTAATTTGCTAATGTTAGAAAGAAATAACAAAATATAATTTAATCTTACCTGACTGAGGTATAATCAATTATATGAGTGAATGATGACAGTTTTTTTTTTTCCTTTTCTTTTAAATGCAGAGGTGAGTGGCCTTTGAGTATAAAAAACACTCCACATTGTATGATTGATCAGAATTGCATCACCATTTGTTTTAGTATGTGCTCTAATAGTTGTTACCTGAAAATAATCTTCGTATTCTTCAGTGTAGCATTTACAGATCATTCCTCAATCTTTGAAAGCACCTGCATTCCTAATTTCACTCTCATGGCCTCCTGGCAACCAGAAAGGTATCCATCCGATTCCCAGGGGCACTATTATTTTCATTACTGTATGTGTTTGTATAATTACAGCTATTTCACCTTCTTAGAGAGGTAAACGGGTGCACATCCCACCTCAGTGCCAGCACCTAATTGGCTGGTTGTGACCAAACTGCAACCAACAAGAGCCATAGAAACCCCTTGAGTGTAACTTCTTGTTAGCATTTTCAGGCCAAAAATGATAAGTCTGCATCTGTGGATAAACTAGTGGAATGCAATATATGCGTAATGATGACTCACTGCTGGTGAGCGAGGCTCTGAGGGAGTTTAAACGTCCGATCATCATACGGTCATCCATATGGTATGTGGATCATGAGACAGCAGTTTGGGGAACTGGGGTGACTGTGCCTTTAAAACTGAGCTAGGATTGGCTGGAGGAACTGTACATCTCCAAATGTAGCCCAAGAGGTCTGGCTAACTTTGGCAGATAATCTTTCCTTGTAGATTCTGTAACTACATCACTAAACAGGAAAAACGTTCCCTTCAGACAACCATTCAAAAGTAGCTGTGTGTTCTGAAAAAATAAGATAGTTTGTGGGTGTAAATTAAGGTAGTTGTTTCACCTTTGACCACTATATACAGTATATGCAGTATATGTATATGAACAACAGTTAATTCCGTTCCTTGAATCTGATCAGCGTTCTGAGTGTGCTGATGTAAAAATCCAAGCACTAGGCACTTTTCACTGTTTGCATCACGTGTCTTATCATGTTCCATACAAACTATCAGTATGTGCATTACTGGTAAAGGTTGTACAATGACTGTCTCTGCAGGTTACATCACTAGACAAGGAGATGGGACAGTTGACAGTTTTCATGAATGAGCCATTGAATCATTCACTCAAATCATCCATTCAAAACCATGTTTCATTCAGGAGAGAAATATAGGACTTGATTTATGAATGTGTCATTGAATGGCTAACTCAACCGATTTGTTCAAAAAACACTGAATAATTCAGGAAAGAAACCAGTGATTGTCTCTATGGCAGTCATTTAATTATTTACGTAATCAATTCAATAAAAAATGCTGATTGATTGGGAAACTAAACAAATGATTGTCTTTATGAAGGAGTCATTGAAACATTTACTTAACCGATCTGCTCAAAAACTGGAACATTTTGCAATGGTTCTACTGTCACTTTGTGAAGAAAAAACGAAACAAACAAACAAACAAACAAACAAAAACTCCTGCAATGTAAATTCTGTAATGTTAATTTTATTCAAATGAAAATAACTATGTAACATGAGCAGTGTCAGATTACTTTTTCTTGGCAATTACTCTTTATTTTGCCATAATTCCATTACAGTTTCTGTTCTGTTGTAATTGTAAAATGATTGTATAAAAAAACTGATTTGAGAAAAAGAAAAACAAAATCTGCCAAATGAATAAATGTAAATGGTTCAGGCATTTTAGCAAATGTAAGTACATGAGCAAGTATCATCATACAACAACACTCCTAGAACAAACACACCATTATCATTGTGAGTTGCTTCAGAAAAACAAATCAGAAGGTTTTTGAATTCTTTTTGATCTCCAGGGCCCGGTTTTTCAAAAGTAATCCACTAGGATTTTGGATAACGGATTGGATCAAATCTTGAAAATGTGTTTTTCAAAAGAAAAATCGGATTACATAATCGGATTAGATCACGTAATCCAATCTTGGTTTTGATCCGGATCAAACCTTTAGTTTGGGTTTTTTTTAGAACTTTTTTGTAGGATTTGGATCACTTTGATCCAAAAAATCTGGATTAAATAATTTAATCTTACCTGACTCTGCTATTATAGCTGCCATTCTGAGCTGTTATCGGGATCTTCTTACTAATTTGATTTAAATAATTTTATAGCAAAAATATTAATTAATACGAACTTATAAACAATAATTTGCTTCATACTGTAGGTCAGGGGTTCTCAGTTCTGGCCGTCAAGGTCCACTTTTCTGCAGTGTTTAGTCCCGACCCTATAATCAAACACACCTGAAAAAGCTAATCAAGGTCATCAGGATTACTAAAAATTACATGGACCTTGAATGCCAGAGTTGAGAATCCCTGCTGTAGTTTCTTAAAAAAAAAAAAAAAGCGTTTGATTTGCATGTGATTAAAACCACAAAGTAGTAGGCTATTATATGACTTAAGATTTATATATTTTTTTTGGTATGGTCTCATACTTGCCATTTTGGAGCATGTCAGCCCTATTTCCCATTTTGCTCTCATTGTACTGGCAAAAGTGGCCAGGAGATTCTTAAAAAAAAAACAAAAAAAACAAAAAATAAAACTCACCGTTTGAAAAGAAAGTTGGGTTTCAACATGAGGTATAATCAATTATATGAGTGAATGATGACAGTTTTTTTTTTTCCTTTTCTTTTAAATGCAGAGGTGAGTGGCCTTTGATTGAAAAAAACACTCCACATTGTATGATTGATCAGAATTGCATCACATTTTATCCGGATTAAACCTTTTGAAAAACCGGGCCCAGCAGAGCATAGACAATAGAGTAGAACACTGCAAATACCACAGTATGTTATAAAGCTTTGTAATATAAAGCCAGTTTAGATCATTATCGAAAACAGGCTATACTGAAAATAAATACAATTTTCTTTGTGATGCGAGCTAAAAATAAAGTCCAAACTTTGTAAGCAATATTTTTGCTCATCCCCTGCACACCAATCCAGCAATATCTACGGTCATATTAAACACAGAAGAACAAACACACTATGATGCGTTTCTTTAATTTTGGCAGATATTAATATACTGTATATGGAACTAGCTGTAAACCTCCTCAGCACTACTGCCAGGAAATGTTTGTTGTTAACAACTAATTAGCATCTATTTATTTTCATATTCATGTGCTCAGTAGGCCATGTCAGAGAGTGCATTCTCTCTGTATATAGCATATTTAGAGGCATTAAAACTTTCATAAACATTAAATATTTAAAACTTTAATGAACTTTTCAAAATTTTAAATGAGTTTTCTAGTGATTTACATTTTTGACTGGAGGTTATCTTTGATAATTGTCAATCCAGAGAAATTATATAATTTCACATCAGTTTCAAAATCTTTAGTTTAAACGTTATGCATTTTTGTGTTAATGTAACATCTGTAGACCAGTCTGATGTCAATTTTTCTATTAAACTAAGTTCTAGTTTTCATTTAAAATCAGAATCACTTTAAAAGAACATGTTCTGAACCAACAGAACCTTTTATCATCCTGAACAGATGGAGCAAAATTTTAAGAATAAAAGGCAGCCATGTGGTTTCCTGAGCATTTATTGGACATTAAAAATGAATTGCAGTTTACAGAGATCCAGTTGAGTAGGCAGCTTAAACATTTCCCTGGGTGACATATTGAATTAAGATCAAAAGCAAGTAAAATGTTACATCACCTTGTACTGTTAGACTTGCAGTACTAGTTCAATTCATTTTTGGAGAATGCCATTGAAATTCAGTATGCGTTGTTTAAAAAGTCATTTAGAAATGTTATTACGTCCTGCTAAAATAATGGCAGTGACATACGTACTTTGTGCTACTATGTGCCATTATTGAAGGGGGTCATAAACTAAGGTGGTCAGTACATTTACAATGCTAGTCAAGATTATGTAAATGACCCCTGCTATAACTGGCTAAGCTTAGCATATTTGAAATGAGTTATTGCCAGTTTTGTTGTCGGTTCTAATATAATTGATGCTGCCCCATCCTTTAATTACTTTTCATTACAGTACATTGTGAATGGCTCTCAAAACACTCCACACTGATATGTGCCACATAAACTGTTGCATAAACATGAAGTGATCATGGATGGTTTAAAAATACACATCAGCCTTTCATTTCTAACATTTTGGAGAGTTATACAGAGCTGCAGGTCTTTACCCCTCCACTAGGAGCAGCAAAGCGTTTAATAGACATTCTCCATATGTTATGATATCAACTGGAGTAATAAGTCTAATGCATTTGCTGCTTTAGAATAATAGTATTTCTGTCATGACAACTCTCTGAGGGATTGGCATGGTACTGTACATGACAATGTTAATGTATTTGGTCTTGGCGGAAAAGATCTGCTACGCTGCTGCAGAGCAAGTACCGAGACTTGCTACTGTCAATACATCCACAACATGCTGTTGTAAGCATGTAAGAAATACTGCTGCTGCACATACAACACATATGAATAACCCCCATATAGCATACATGAATCACCCCGTAGCAGATCTATACAGGTGGAACTGGGGAAGGTGGAGGGTTTCTGAAGCAAGCTGCAACTGCTACGG
>NW_015638571.1:89799-94003 GCF_001515625.1 Sinocyclocheilus rhinocerous
TTGCTACTGCCAATACATCCACAACATGCTGCTGTAAGCATGTAAGAAATACTGCTGCTGCACATACAACACATATGAATAACCCCCATATAGCATACATGAATCACCCCGTAGCAGATCTATACAGGTGGAACTGGGGAAGGTGGAGGGTTTCTGAAGTGCGCTGCCAACTGTTACATCAAACAAAGCCAGGTATTTGAATATTGAGCAGCGAGGACATTGGCTACCGATACAGGAGAGAACCAATCAGCTGCCATGTGATCTTGTAAATTAAAAAGTAATGCGTTACTTTACTAGTTACTTGAAAAAAAGTAATCTGATTACGTAACTCGCGTTACTTGTAATGCGTTACCCCCAACACTGCATATAACACATATGAATAAACCCCCACAAAGCAGGAGACACGTTACATAAAACAATACAAGCCAAAATATGTATGCCGCTGAATATAAGGATAAACTTATATTCGATAAAATTATCGCCAAGACATTTGTACTGCTGCTGCTCCGAAGAGCCATATGAACCGCATGTATTACTATCTATGTGTGCCTAGGCTACCACGCCGACCGGCTTAACGCTAGTGGCCTATGGTTATGTGAGCCTGGGCTACCACGCCGACCGGCTTAACAATAGTGGCCTACGACTATGTGAGCCTTGGCTACCACGCCGACTGGCTTAACAATAATGGCCTACGACTATGTGTGCCTGGGCTACCATGCCGACTGGCTTAACTGTGCTTAGACGCACACTATGTGGAATGTTAATTGACAAAATGGATATACGTTGCAATCCGATAAATAAGACCCCAGCATCCACCTGAGCAAATATCATAATTTAGTCATTTAATATCTGCTGTTACTTTCTACACTTCATCTGTCCCAGCGGCAGCATGACAGCTCGTTAATTTGTGTTCGTGCAATGATGAGATGGACAAAGTTAGCCAATGCATGCCATTTTACTCTCTCGTGTAGATAAAGTAATCAGGGTTACAGTGCACAAACTCCTGGGTGGACTGACTTGAATTAACAAATAAAGCAGAATATAAACTTTATTTCTCCGTTTTCTGAATTACACAGCACAGCGATAGCACACGTCACACGAGCGCATTTCTCCGAACTACACTACCCATAATGCATTTCACTCAGAACTGCAACAACCATAGCGATAACTCTTAATTCCCTTCTCCCGCAACACTATCGTTGATATGACTGTGATAAGCGCATGCTTCTGACGCGATGCGTGCAACTGAAATCAACCACGCAGGCACGCACACATCACAATGAAAACATCGATCTTAGAAATAACGAACGTGAACACTGGGATAATCGTCGATGTATATGGAGAACCCCAGTTGAAATGCATACACAAGAATGCTTATTTCATTTAATCTGTTTTCATGTGCGTTACTATTAATGTGTCCTCAGAGCGATTACAAGCACTAAACTGCCTTTTGTTCCAGCTGTATAAGCACATGCTAAATGCTGCTGCTAATATGCTTAATATTTCGCTGCTGCATACAATACAAACTGCAAACATGACACTTAGCTTAAAATTGTTTACGGTTGCTCATTTTGTATTCAGTTAGGCAGACCACGCAAATATACACAGCGATATGGATTAAAAGAGCATTCACTTATCTTAGATGTTGATTTAGCTGCTCTGAAGTGCGCTGCCAACTGCTACAGCAAACAAAGCCAGGTATTTGAATATTGAGCAGCGAGCTCATTGGCTTCCAATACAGGAGAGAACCAATCAGCTGCCATGTGACAATGATGTAACCAGGTCAGATTGAGCTAGACCTATCGGACTGCACCATCTGGAGTTTCATGCCAGAACTCTGTATATATCCTATGTCCTCTTTTTATTATTTTGTTGTGACTTTATGCGCCGAGTTGCCGAACACAAATGCTGATGAATAAAAGTGGTGGGTCAAAGTGGTTAATGTTTTCATGGATTTCTAAACAAGCTGTTATTGCTGTTATTGGCTTGTTTGCAAAATGGTATGGGTAGACTGGAGAAGAAGTTTTGAGCTCTGAAAGTTAGAGAATCTCTACATTGTACGTCAAGTACATCCACCTTTAAAACTTGCAGGGAGAAATAAATAAATCACAGGTAGCATGGCTTAACCACTTTTAACTTGATATGCCATCAAAAATTCTACACTAATTTGAACTTGATTGCATCTGTCAGTGAATAGATTATTATCAATGGTATATCATTACAAATATCCATCTATCTATCTATCTATCTATCTATCTATCATCTATTCTCAGTGAATTTAAATGATTATTTGAAATTTAATTTGATTTGGAACCAACTGGTAAGAGTGTCTGTTACTTTAATTGCCCTTGGGTTATATATTCAGATTTTCTCTTTTTATTCGCAGCTTATTCGCAGCTGTTGCTGAACCATCTGCTAAATGGATTTGTTTTTACAAATACGTACACGAGTACAGTATCATCATATAACTCCACTCCTAGAACACAAGTGGAAATCTGCAGGTTTTTGAATTCTTATTGAACCTTGTGGATAAGATACTAGAGAATAGACAATAGAGTAGAAAATTGGTGCACTAGTGGAGGCGATACACTGTGAAATTTTTTTGTAAGTGATATGCAAGTGATAGTATAATATTATGTATTTCATACACTTTCTCAATAGTGGTCCAATATAATTTCTGTATATTTACACAACTCTTTTTCTATATATTTACAAGAGGCTTTGGCTCTCCTTGGGGTCCAAAAAGGCAGAAGCAAGGAAAAGGGTTTAGTGAGACATCGATCCACAGCGCAGCTTGGCCAGATTTGCGCCTTGCAAATCTGAGTTCAAGGTCTGTCATGCAAGGAAGGAATTGTGAGGCTGCTTCACAGCTTGTGTGCAGTTCAGAAGCACCAGCTAGGAACAGTGGATGTGAAAGATCTGAGAATGCTTTTGTACTAAAGATGCATTAATTTAATACATGTGTATTAAATAGCAACATTTTGGCCCTAAGATAATTTTTCCTCAGGAAAAATAGAAATACAAGTTAATAGTCTGATTGGTTGTTTGCCCTAACCATAGCCCTTGATGCCAGAGAAGTTGGAGGTTTTTTTTTTTTTTTGTATAAGCTTTCTGCTGAAAATACCAGTGTGCAGTTTTCATCACTAGGCTTATTATACATTTCTGTGTAGTGTAGCTGTTCTAATCCATCGGCTAGACCAGCCCTAACCAGGGTTGGGCAGAATGGCGGAACATATTGTAAAGTGGTAGAAATATGACAACCAGTCAAGATTTTGCTGTGCTGTTACATTTGTGCTGCATAATATCAGTGTGGCTGTCTGTAGAAATAACTGTATTAAGTTATGTATACGTGGATTTGACAAAGAACATGAAAAATGGAAACATGAAATAATAAAGCAAGATAAGTTCAAAACAAGTTAAGATTAGCGAGCTGTACTTTTTGTTTGCATAGCAGATGTGATGAGAGAGCCAAAAGATGCACCTCACATCCAGCATTCCATCAAGTTCAAAATAAAAAGGGAAAATATTAAAATTGGATGAAGTACCTTTAAATTTTAAGTATTTAATTCAGTGGATTAATCAAACATTAATCAAAACACCTCTGATATAAAGGGCAGATTTTATTCTGAATTAAAATTCAATTTGATGTTTCAGGGTAAGCAAAGAGTGCATTAGTAAGAATTTGAGACAAATGTTTAAAAATGTTTAAAATGCTCTTACTTTTCATTAATGGCACTAATGCATATAATATATGATAATATAATTTGTTAGGATATTATCATGATACTGTTAATATTATCATGATATACAGTGATTTCTGGACCATGGGATATTCATGCTTGTCTAAACTGGTCTTTGTAGCAGTGAAACATCTAGTCCTGTACTTGCAACAACTGAAATGGAAGTCTTATTACAAATGCTGTCATCAGTTTTGGTTTGCGTCCTGTGGTCTGGAAAATCATACAACTTTAATGATATTATAATGAGGGGAACAAAGTATTTTGTTAAATAAATCTTGAGAAACAAAACCTGATTTTGTAGTTATGTATATTATATTTTAACTAAACTACTTCAATGCTTATAATCATTTAAGCAGTTTTGTTTAAAAATCAAATACATCAATATTTGAAATAATAATAATAATTAATATACTAATAATAATAACTTGTAGATCAAATCATGTAGTGCAACTATAATATATATA
>NW_015638571.1:94093-125681 GCF_001515625.1 Sinocyclocheilus rhinocerous
TTTTTTTATATATTTTTTTTTTTATTTTTTTTTAATTTTATTTAAAAAATTTTAAAGCAAAGAGTGCATTAGTAAGAATTTGAGACAAATGTTTAAAAATGTTTAAAATGCTCTTACTTTTCATTAATGGCACTAATGCATATAATATATGATAATATAATTTGTTAGGATATTATCATGATACTGTTAATATTATCATGATATACAGTGATTTCTGGACCATGGGATATTCATGCTTGTCTAAACTGGTCTTTGTAGCAGTGAAACATCTAGTCCTGTACTTGCAACAACTGAAATGGAAGTCTTATTACAAATGCTGTCATCAGTTTTGGTTTGCGTCCTGTGGTCTGGAAAATCAGAGAAATTGGAATCAGGTGCATCATAGACCTCAACAAGCTCGGTGAAGAGAGAGAGAGAGAAGCAAGCTGTCTATGTGGCCACTTGAAGTGCATTCATTACCCACCATTGCCTCAAATCCTTGTTATGTGGCACCTAACAAATGGTAGCAAAAGCCTTCAAATATGTACACTGATGGAGAAATCAGATCCAGTATGCTCTCTCGGGACACAAGGCAATTTAGACAGCTGTTGAATGGCCCAGCGGAGGGACAATGTTATCACTCTGTTATGGCAGGCATCAAATAGCCATCAAAGAGCCTCACAAGTACCGTCTGCTTTTATTTATCTGACGATTGCCCTCAATCTAGTGTGCACCCTGGGCTGTGCACCTGTATGAGTTATTGTAAGCTTTAGATGGCCTGTGGACTCCCCACAGTCCCTTCACTGACTGTCTGATATATACTGCACACAGAAATAGCAAGAACTGGCAAAATTCGATGTTCCAGTCACTGTGACATGTCACATTTCCGAAGTATAAAATCACAATTATGAAAAATTTTGCCACAATTGCCAGATATAGTCAAAATATGTGATAGAGTCACAATTATGAGAAATAAAGACACGACTAGGATATATAAAAACATATAGTGAGATATAAAGTCGCAATTACAAGACACAAAATCGCTTTGTAAGATATAGTGAGAAGTTGCAATTGCGAGAACCAAAGCCAGTTGGGAAATGTAAAGTCTAGATTGCAAGAATAAGACCATATTGTGATATGAAAGTTGCAAATATAATAAATACAGTGAAACTGTGAATTATGGAAAACAGTTGCAATTGTCACATTATGAGTTACAAATAGGGTTGGGTATCGTTTGAATTTTATCAATTCAGATTCCGATTCTGCTTATCGATTCAGATTATTTTCGATTCCCAGATTCGATTTCAATGTGATTAAATAATGATATAAAACATTTATCCTGTCTCTTTTTTGCAAACTATTTATTGGAGCTGAATACCATGAACAAAAATCAACAGGCTACATAAAAACTGGACTCTTTAAGAGCTGTTTGTGTGCAAAATAGAACTGCATGATTCTGGATAAATTGAGTTTTTTTTTTTGTCTTTTTTTTCCCCCCAATGGAAGTTGTGGTTCTCTCATGATTCTGAAGAAAAAACATTAGACAACTAAACAAAATGAAAAATGAATAAATGATTCAATGACTCCCTCAAGATGTACTTGTTTCATTACTGGATGAATCTCTTGTATGATTCAAAGACAAAAATGTTTTAACAGCCCCTTTTCGCCACCTACTGGTGTAACAATGTAATCGACAAATCTTCATTTGAAGTGTCAAATTACTTTCAAAAGGTGATTTACTCTATTTTAATCGCTACCGTACACATCAGAGTTTATATCTGAACTATAAACTTTTATCCCAGTACTTCTGTGATTTTAATGTTTGTAACACAGAAATAATGATACTGTGTGGTTGAAAAGACTGTGAAGCTGTTTCATTCATGACAGATGACAGCTGCTCTATTTAGGTCAACGGCAGTGTGAACGCAAATGTAAATGTTCAAATCACACTGGTGTGATCGTACGCTGCACGGACGAACCAAGTGACCACAACATTGATCGCACACGTCAAAGGTTGAGGAATGAAACAGACTAATCATTGTAATTTAGGAATAGAATCACGTTGGTGTTTGAATCGTGTTTGCGAACTTTAACGATCTATTAAATTAAAGTGCTTTGTCATGTTGGTGGTGACAACTCTCTTGCAACATGTTTAGCTATCATAGATATTATACTTAGCTTTTTTGGCATCTGATCGCAAATGTAGCGAAACTTTGGAGCGCTTAGATTAGCGAGCAAGGTCCTGGCAGATCGCTAGGTCCGGTCCTCACAGATGAAAAAAAAAAAAGCGCATAGGAATCGATAGGCGGAATACAATTTTTAATTTGACAACAAGTATCCGATTCTGGAATCTGAATCGATTTTCAATTCCCAACCCTAGTTACATAGAAATGAGTTACAAGAAATAAAGTCACAATTGGGAGATTTAAAGTTGCAATTGCAAGATGTACATTTATATGGTGAGATATATACCAAAGTCACAATTGGAAGATAAAAAGTCCCAATTACTAGAAACAAAGCCGCACTTCTGAGATAAAATGTCATATAGAGAGATACAAATTTGCAATTACAAGAAACAAAGTCACTTAGTAAGATGTGATGATGCAATTACAAGAAACAAAAGCCCTATTCGCACGGGATTAGTATTATCTGGGGACCTTGTGTGATTTTGAAATTACCCCACCACATCTGAAATTCGTGTGGTGCATTCGCACGGGATAAGCGAAGCCTGTGATTTTACTCAAATTTACTGACTTATATCCCGTTACTTTCTTTACAAATTACAGACATGGCCGATTCGCACGGGATTAAGATCACAGACAACCTCCGCAATTATTACAAATGACTGGAGGTCACCAGGTAATACTAATCCCGTGCGAATAGGGCTAAAGTCACAATTGTGAGATATTGTCACATGTTAAAGGGTTAGTTCATCCCAAAATGAAAATTCTGTCATTAATTACTCACCCTCATGTCGGCATACACACGCTTTCACCTAAGCGTAAACGATGCTGATTACGCAGATTACATTCGTGCGTGCGCTTTCCCCCCGAACGTAAACAACGATGATTACGTCGAATACGTTCTTGGATACTCTCCAAAATTGCGGAAGACATAACTCGGTGGAGAAGAATTGTTGAATAAATTCTGTTATTTTTGTTTTCCTTGTGAACAAAAAGTATTCTCGTAGCTTTGCAAAACTGAAGTTGAGCCACTGATGTCACATGGACTGTTTTACCGATGTCCTTACTACGTTTCTGGACCTGGGAACATTACAGTTGCGTAGCTGTCTATGGAGGGTAAGAGAGCTCTCTGATTTCATCAAAAATATCTTAATTTGTGTTCCGAAGATGAACGAAGATCTTACGGGTTTGGAACGACATAAGGGTGAGTAATTAACTATCCCTTTAAGATATCAACTTGCAATTGCAAGAAGCAAAGCCAGTTGGGAGACAAAAAGTCTGACTGTGAGATGCAAAGTTACAACTGGGAGATATAAAATTGGAATGACTAGAAATGAAGTCGCAGTTGCAAGAATAAAATCACATTGTGAGATATAAAGTCACAATTACAAGAAACAGTACAATTGTACAATATAAAGTTGCACTTATAAGTAAACCAAGTCACAATCTATTTATTGAACTCTAAGTCCTCCATAGTTCATGGCTAGAATAAGTTGCAATGAACACCAATGTTTCTGCCGCAAGTCAAAAGTGTGGCAAAGCCAGACTATGTATAGGTCTATACCAGGGGTGTCAAACTCAATTCCTGGAGGCCAGAGCCCTGCAGAGTTTTGTTCCAACACTGCTCCAACATGTAGATTTCTAATAAGCCTGAAGGACTTGATTAGTTGGATCAGGTGTGTTAAATTAGGATTGAATCTAAAGGGCTCCAGCCCTCCAGGGATTAAGTTTGACACTCCTGGTCTATGCCATTCTCTGGCCATCTTGCTCTTGCACTGTAGGCCACCAGGGAGCGTTGCATCATGCAGAGCTGCAGTCCTCAGGGGCCCTGACATTGCTTTGTGCGCTGTCAGTTATAGCAGCAAACAATGTGATACCTCGCATTTGCATCAGCCGCCTGACAGTCTTTGACTGATGCCAACTGACATTCTTGCTCTCTGGTATTAACAGCAGGCTTACAGCCACAATGTGTCCTGTTTTTCAATTACCATTGTACAGCAATGGCCAACTTTTATCTCCGTTACCCAAAATGACTTTTACATTGCCTCCGCTTCTGTCTATGCCAGATCATAATGGCAGGTGTCATCCATTCTGACAGGTGACCTTGAAATCAATAAAATATAAATTCTTAAAATTAGTTGTCTTCCTACATGCTAAAGACAATTACCTGTCCATGGAAGAGTGATGAAAAAGGGAAATTTGAATTGAAACATGAACTGGATGGAGAGGATGGAGAATACAATCTTTAAAATAAATTGCTTGCATTTATAAGCCCCGAATCCAGAGACAGCCTCATACTGGGCAATCAGGAATTAATTCAGCCATCAATATCACCTTAATCACTGGAGTGCTGGTGCTTAGGTGGCATTTTTGCTTCCATCGTGGCAAAATTATAAATAAGCTTAGGCCCTGCTCCTTTCCTTCTGGATACACGCACTTTCCTACCTGAGAATGACAGAAAGAAAAAAAGAGAATAACTTGAGTAGCTTGCAGATATTTGTGTAATGAAAATCTGCACTTTTCTTTTACTTTGATTTATTTATAACACATTTGCATCCACTCTGTGTTCACAGAGATACGTCTATGTGCAAGTATAAGCATCGAAAGGAGAGATCACTGTCAAAACAAAAAAAATGAATTTTTTCCTGCATATCCTCAGGTTAGAAGCCAAATACTTAGTAGGCAGTATTATTGATGTCTTTGACGTCTGTTACTTCTGTCTTGCTGAAGGGCTTGAATGGTTTCCAAATTCGTCACAAAGTAAACATGAGAACGCTTTAGCGTGGCTCTTTTGAGGAAAACGTCTCAATGTAGGAAATTCATGAAGGCAAAAGTGAAGGGCAAAGCGAAGTGAGGACTGAAAGGTTTTACTGTGACTGAGAAAGAGCTGAATGTAGACAGAGAGAGAGACATAAAACAAGACTTTAGAGAGCGAAAGATGCAAAGATGGAGACAGCTATAAAAACAACTGTATGACGCAGACCAAGCTCACTGGAGAGAAAAAAAGTGGGGTAACTGTGGAGAGATTATAAAAGGTTTGTACAAAGATAGAGCAGAAAGGAGTGAAAGAGCAGTCGGAGGTGCAGGCGAAACAAACGTAAATTTTGCAGTTCGATTTTGACAACAGCAGTTACCACATACTTGTCCTAAGTGGCAGATGGCAACAGCTTCATGGTCGTTTAGACTGGGAAGATTGCGTTTAAAAAACAACACACATGTACTGGGACTCCAGACTGCAACTAAATGGATGCATTTTATGACCATTTGTCCTGCCGACATGACTTAAGTTTGTAAGAGGTCATATTGGTGCGACTACAAAATTGCTTCTCCCTCTTAAATAATGCACTTACATTTTATTGCGTGTGGGACTCGGCAAAAAACAAACAATCCACACATGAGAAGAAACTACACTTTATTATATGATATTATATGATATTATACAATATTATATTATATTACATTATAGGAGTGGAATATAATTCATTCTATTACAACTATGAAAATGTGATGACTACAGTTATGTTTTTATTTATTTATTTATTATTTTTTACAAATACCACATTTAAGCCTAATAAAAACGTCCATAGGTTACGTCTGTAACCATGGTTCCCCGAGGGAACGAGACGCTGCATCGAGAAACGCTTTGGGAACGCCCCTGCGGGACCGCGTTCTGAAGCACGTGTAAAATCAGTCCAATGGAGCAGCGAGACGTCACGAGCGGGGTGACGTGAGCAAACAGGAAGTATAAAAATGCATCCGGCAGAGCGCAAGTTAGCTTCGATGAAGTAGCGCCTGCAGGGATGCAGGGAGTATGGCAAGGAGACGCAGCATCTCGTTCCCTCGGGGAAACATGGTTACATACAGTGCACAGCATAAATGAGTACACCCCCTCTAAAACTTAACAAATTCAGCAATTACTCTTTACTTAGAAGACATGTTAGGGTTCTTTGGAGATATAATGTTCCAACAAGCCTACTTGATCAATTACCAAAGAAGAATGCCAAAATTATTCAGCAAAATAAGATTTTCTTATCAAACTGATAAAATGTTGTGTTGCAAAAATGAGTACACCCTCCTGAAAGTTACTAAATAAAAAATTTTAAAAAGTGTATAGGTTTAAGGCTATTTTTGATCAACAGGTAAGTATATTGAACCAAAACTTTTAAAGACAAGTAATTTCCTGACAATTAAAAGTGTTATACAAAATTATTCAGCAAAATAAGATTTTCTTATCAAAGTAATAACATTTTGTGTTGCAAAAATGAGTACACCCTCCTGAAAGTTACTAACTAAAAAAAAAGTGTATAGGTTTAAGGCTATTTTTGATCAACAGGTAAGTATATTGAAGCAAAACTTTTAAAGACAAGTAATTTCATGACAATTAAAAGTGTTATATAGCCCACTGAATCATACTCAATATCAATCATACTTAATACTGGCAGCAGTGGAACCACTTGGGAGAGAACTGCCAGGTGACTTATTTCTTAGCATAAAAGAGGACAATGGTACAAGAGGAATACCAAATTATTGTTTTAAGTGTGAAAATATAGCAGAAGTAGCACCGACATTCAAAAACAATGGACTGATAAGGCTCCTGAAATAATCAGGTCTTCACTTTAAGTTTTAATTTAGTGATGAGTGATTTTTTGCTAGAAAAAGAGCAGGAGAAATAACATGCAAGTGTCTCAGAGCCGGCAAAAGCTACGAAAAGAGTGACACTTTATCTCACAGAGTATGACACAGCCTGCTGATGTATGATATGTTTTAATTTTGCCATCTTTCCATGTATAATATTAGTGATCATTAAGAAAATACATATTTTATATTTATTCAGAGGGGGTGTACTCATTTATGCTGTGCACTGTACGTAACCTAGGGACATTCCCCTTCAGGAACTTGAGAGCTGCGTCGAGAAACGCTTTGGGAACGAGAATACCCACTGCACCATACTATCAAGTCCCTGCCTGTGTGTGTATCTCTTAAGCACATCACGATGAGAGGACTTGGGACCCTGGGGTAGATGCCAGGTCCAGGTTATAGAAGTGGACAAATGTGTGCGGAGAGGACCAGCCCGCCGCAGCACAAATGTCCTGCAAGGGCATGCCCAAGTTGAAAGCCTTGGAGGCCGCCATACTCCTGGTCGAGTGCGCTCTGACCCCCATAGGTGACGGGAGGCCAGAGGACTCGTAGGCTAGTGAGATGGCCTTGACCGCCTACCTACTCATAGTCTGCTTGGTTGCTGTAGATCCTTTCTTGGGCAGACCAAAGCAAACAAACAGCTGATCTGCCTTACGCCACGGGGCAGATACAGAAAGTGCCTGAAGATCCCCGACCCTTTTTAGTGAGGAAATAGCAAGAAGAAAGACTGAGTGAGGAACTTGACTGGAACTTCCTCTATGGGTTCAAAGGGGGCATTACACAAGCCCTCCAGAACCACCGCCAGGTCCCATGAGGGCACCTTAGTGCGCAGTACTGGCCTCAGCCTCAGGGTGCCATGGAGGAAACGAGTGACGAGTGGGTGTCTTCCCAATGATTGCCCACCCAGAAGGGCATGGTAAGCAGCTGAGGCCAGCACGTATACCTTCAGAGTGGAGGGAGATAACCCTGCGGAGAATCGCTCTTGCAGATCTGTACCAATTGGGCAGTTGACTGGGTCCTGCAGTCGCTGTCCGCACCAGGAAGTGAAAAGCTTCCCCTTAAAAGCGTACTGTTTCCTAGTGGCGGGAGCTCTGGACTGGAGTATAGTCTCAACAACCTCAGTTGAGAGACCAGATGAAAAGGCATACTGTTTTCTTGTGGCGGGAGCTCTGGACTGGAGTATGGTCTCAACAACCTCAGTTGAGAGACCAGATGCTAGGAGCTGTGCCCCCTCAGGGGCCACGCCCACAGCTTCCACAACTCCGGGCGGGGTGAAGAATGGTGCTCCCCGCCTGAGAGAGGAGGTCTCTCCTGATCGGAATCTCCAGCGGAGAGCCGTCGAGGAGGGACACCAGGTCCGAGAACCATACTCGGGCAGGCCAGAAAGGGGCTACTAGCAACAGACGGACCCCATCCCGGCGTACTCTCTCCAGAACTCCCGGGAGCAGAGCGATCGGGGGAAAAGCGTACAGACGAAGCCTCGGCCACGTCTGCACCATGGCATCCAGCCCAAGCGGAGCTGGATGCGTGAGGCAGAACCTGAGCAGACAGTGTGTTGTTTCCTGCGACACAAATAGATCCACTTCCGCCTGGCCGAACTCCTTCCAAAGTAGCTCCACCACCTCGGGGAGGAGTCTCCATCCCCTGGGCCTCAGCCCTTGTCTCGACAGGATGTCTGCCTCCTGATTGAGGTACCCAGGGATGTAGACTGCTCTTAGTGAGAGGAGCTTACCCTGAGCCCACAAGAGGATCCGGCGCACCAGCCTGTAAAGGGGGCGCGAACGCAGACCCCCCTGTCGGTTGATGTTGGAGACCACCGATGCGTTGTCTGTGCAGACAAGCACATGATGTCCCCACAGGTCTGGAAGGAAGTGTCTCAGAGCTCGAAACACGGCCAGAATCTCCAGGCAGTTTATGTGCCACGTGAGATGATGGCCTTCCCACAGACCCTCTCTTGAGAGGAGGAACACGTTCTATTGCCCCCTTCCTCAAGAGAGTGTCTACTTCTTGTTCCATTACCAGAGCCTGCTCGGGGCCCACTAGTGTGGTAATGAACCCGTTGAAACGAGGTGGACGAGAACCGAACTGGATTCTGTAGCCTCTTTCTATAATCTGCATGACCCATTTTGAGACGTTTGGCAGAAGTTTCCACGCTTCCAGAAAATCTACTTAGGGAACCAGCCTCTCGAGACTGGCCTCTGGTGTCACAAGAGGAGCCAGTTTGGTGCCCTGAAGCGGATGACCGGCAGGGAACGATCGACCTGACTGCTCTAGTGCTCTCACTTGAGGGGACGTACCGTCACCGGGCGGCAGCTGGGAAACTCACTCTTCGGAGCTCACTGAGCCCTGAAGCACTGAGGGTGGCAGGGGTATGAGTAAAGCTCCGTGAGGGCACTGAGGAGGATCGGGAACCGTATACTGAGGTGTTATCCTTTTCTCCAGCTGGGGCTGCCCTCAGGGTCCTGACGAAGGTATCGACAGGACCGCTTGGTCGAGGTCTTCTTTGACAAAATAACGGTCCGCAGATCCGTTTTCGGTCTGGATGACCTCGACTGAGAGCGTCGCCCCGACCCCCGTTCTTTCTGCGGGGAGGGGGTGCGGGTTGCAACTCTCTGTTTTTGAGACTGGCGGTATGTGGAGCTTGATGGCTGGGGCTGCTCACACTCAGCAGCCCCATGGACCTGGGAACGACGAGGGAGGAAACGTTGGAACGCCGCAACTTGCTTCCTCGCCTCCTGAAACCTCTCGACGACAGTGTTGACTGTGCCGCCAAAGAGGCCAGAGGGCGAGAGCGGGGCGTCCAGGAGGAAGAATCTGTCCTTATCTTGCATATCAGACAGATTCAACCACAGATGCCGCTCCGTGGCCACCATTGCTGCCATTGAACGGCCGAAGGCTCTGGCCGTTTCTTTGGTGGCCCAGAGGGACAAATCTGTGGCCCGACGCAGTTCGGTTACTAGGTCGGATTCCTCCTCCTCCATGTCATCCAGGTCCCTGAGCAGGTCAGCCAGGTATGCTTGTAATGTGTAATAAAATAAACATGTGCCAGCCTGACCTGCCGCCGTATAAGCTTTCCCAACCAGACTAGATGTCAGGCTCACTGGCCTGGTGGGAAGCTTCGGGGCCTTCAGGGACGATGCTGAAGATCGGGAGAGGTAACTCGCAAGCAGCTGCTCCACCACTGGCATCGCCCCATATCCCTTCTCATTCAGCCCCACGATATTGGAATAATTAGAGACTGTGGGGCTGTAAATACGGGATGAATAAGGTTTCTCCCACGATCTCGACACCTCGGCGTGGGGATCGGGGAAAAACGGAAAGTCCCGTCGTGAAGCCTGTGATCTGGCTCACAGAAAACTCTCGTCTAATTTGCTCTTGGGACGAGCGTCCTGCTTCTCAGCTGGCCAATCGATGTTTAACTTAGCTACAGGACGAGTCACAACCTCCACGAGCTCCTCATATGTGAGGGACTGTGGTGGCAAGTCCACAGTCTCCTCTGTCTCGACACTCATCACATCCACCTCCTCAGAGGAAAATAGATGAAGTGTCTGGCTCTCTCTCTGGGGGGAAGAAACCGCAGCACGGGCTTCCAATCCCTGAGAGGGAGCCGTGGATCTAGCGGGTGAGGACCCGAAAAAAGGACGAGACATCTCGGATCCCTCCGGTAAATCCACTTGCGATCCCCATGACAACAGTCTCTGCTGTGCCTCGGCAACTGCGGGACCGCTGCCAGCGGGGTCGCGAGCCTGGCCACTCTTCTCAAAAACGGCCAGGCGACAGCGGAGCACATGCAGCGAGAGCAACTCGCAGTCATGACAATCAGCTCCCTCGAGAGCTGATCGTGCATGCTACGCTCCCAAACAAACAACACTCAGATCGTGTGTATCCTCCGCTGCCAGATATCAGTCATGACAATCAGCTCCCTCGAGAGCTGATCGTGCATGCTACGCTCCCAAACAAACAACACTCAGATCGTGTGTATCCTCCGCTGCCAGATATCAGTCATGACAATCAGCTCCCTCGAGAGCTGATCGTGCATGCTATGCCCCCAAACAAACAACACACAGATCGTGTGTATCCTCCGCTGCCAGATATCGTGAGCAGGGAGGAACACAACGTCTGAAATGCAGTTCGCTCGCCACAGACTTAGATTTTGATTTTGACATGCTTATGGACTGACAGACAGCAGTAAATATGACTGACACAACACAGAGCGCTACTGAAGAGCAGAAGCTAACTTGCGCTCTGCCGGATGCGCTTTTATACTTCCTGGTTGCTCGCGTCACCCCGCTCGTGACGTCTCGCTGCTCCATTGGACTGATTTTACACGTGCTTCAGAACGCAGTCACGCAGGGGCGTTCCCAAAGCGTTTCTCGACGCAGCTCGAGTTCCTGAAACAGAACCACAATTGCATCTAATTATGTAAAAACATGCATGAGTTTGCTACACATTATAGTCCAGTTAAACTATGATTATTTTTCAGTCCTGGTGTCCTAGTCTGGGACACTGCATACACATAGAACTTCCAGGCTGATTGTGACAGGGGATTGCCACCAATGCTGATTCATTTGATTTAGCAGTCAGAGCCCTTGGGCAAATTGCTGTAACAGTATTCAGGATTACTTCACTTTGGTGCCCGTTGCATAGAGACTGATTGCGCCATCAGTCCTTATACAGTGTGAAAGACCCCATCATTGAGTCTTTATGCATTTGTAAAATTAACTTTTGACGTGTACAAGTATCATAGCCCTATGATCTTTACTTGTGTACAGGGTTTCTAGCTGTTACCTTGGTTACCAGTCAGTCTGTTTGCTAGATTTGCCCATAAATGGTCCAGCCTGTCAAGAAAATAGCATAATTTGAGGACCTAATGTCCCACGCTTCTGCCACTCAATCACTGAGATAAAACAACTCCCACGCTCACTTTGCTGCATTCCCTGCTTCCATTTGAATCATCCTGCTGAACGCATAGAGTTTGCAAGCCAGGCCTGTGGTGGCATTTCTGCAAATGGATATTATGTTAATTGTCCATGTTTCGCGACACTTTTAAAGTGAAATGTCTGGTGAGTGGTGCTAAAAGGTTAATGCTCTATCACAATTGAAAGTAGCACACCACCTACACTTAAGCCCTATACCTAAACCTAACCGATGTATTTACAAAAGCAAATGTGAGAATAAAAAAAAGGAGGAAAGAAAGAAAACATTTGTGACCTGTGTGGCAAAATTAGTCACAATGAGCAAATTTTCAAAAATGAGTTATTTTTGTTTTCACATTCTCCATTAAAAGACCTTCAAAATGATGTATGATTTGTTGGAATCAAACAAAAAGTAACTGAGCTACACCCGTTTGAATTCGATAGAGTCAGCAAAGTCAGTTCTGAGAAAAATCGAGTTAAAGTTTTCTGAAGGTTCCAGAGCAAAATCACCTAGAAACATTCCTCCACTTCCTTTCTTAATAATAATTACTATATTAATAATCACTATATAGCCATTTTTAATTGTATATTTGTTATTAAAAATAAAAACAGATGCAAAAAAAAACTACAACAGTAGAACAAATATAAGAAAGAAACAAATGCATTACTTTTTTTCATTTTACATTTAAACAAAAGCATTCAAGTAAGAAAAACAATAATCAAATGTAAAAATCACTTCACTGTGTTCATTACAAATAGATTGATTATTAACACAACAAATGCAGTTCAATCGAGCAGTGAGTGATCTTTTATTTTATTGTTAGATTAACATTAAGACAGACGGCCTATATATTAAGACCTACTGTACTGCACAGATCTAATATAATGTTACACATCAGATGTTTTTCCCAAACAGTTCTCTAAACGTTCACTTAAGACATAACAGATTATGTTTGCGTGAATAGCCTACTTAAATACTGTAATTCTGTGTATACAGTATGTGTATGTATCGGGATCATGTATCAGTCAGTGCCAGTGCGACAGGTGAGCTGAGAAAAGGTACTCCTCTCAGAAAACTTACAAATAAAGATAATTTTAGATATTCAGTTACTATTTGGAGCACTGGGATTGCTAGACGAGGGCTTAATGAACACATTTTTGTGAAATCCTAAAATTCGACCAAAATCGACATTTTTCACTTTTTTGTCTTTAGCTCAAAATTAGCCTGTGCGCATTCTGACTCATTTTGACAGCACGGGTCACATTTGCTGAAGCAACCGTGCCATTTTAGCTTGATATATTGTGACTTGTGTTTCACGGGACTCATACCCAGTGCTTCACATCACAAGTTTAATGCTGTATCAGGTGAGCTACCAAGTAAGTTTACTACATCAGAAAAGCAAAACATATGGAGCTGATTATGTGATGCAAACCTCAAATGTATATGTTTATAAATCATCCGCTATGGTAAAAGTGATTTGGGGTCATAACATAGTATTGTGCAAGGAACTGCCTGAAAATAATTCGTTATTAATCATTAATTTGCCTCTGTAATCATACTTTGTGTGAAATATAATAACAGTTTTTGGTTTTGTTTCTTGCCAGTAGTGTTCATTTCATCTGGCACCTGCAGTGAATGGTTTTAATAGGTACATTTTCCAAAAATGTAGGTAGACATTTTTCCAATGAGCCAATTGTAAGTTTGATATGAGGAAAATGAAAAAAAAAAAAAAAAAAAGTAATGACAGGATCAC
The DNA here is from genome assembly GCF_001515625.1 of Sinocyclocheilus rhinocerous. Taxonomy (NCBI): domain Eukaryota; kingdom Metazoa; phylum Chordata; class Actinopteri; order Cypriniformes; family Cyprinidae; genus Sinocyclocheilus; species Sinocyclocheilus rhinocerous. The sequence goes on from NW_015638571.1 coordinate 107,564, forward strand.
AAATGGATCAGTCTAACACATACAGTATGTCCTTGCATGAACAAGAAACAGTGTGATTCTCTAATGACTGCCATGTTTGTCTGAACACAGTCATCAATCTTTCTTCAGATTGATTATAAGGCATTGCGGTAGATCGCAGTTCGACTTGCTGGTTGAATGTTAGCCAGTATCCTGCTCTTTCCTCTAACTGCCAACACCTTCAGTATTGATTGCCTCAGGAATTACCCTTGAAAAAGGGTATTGTAGAGCTTATATTCTCTGTGATGTGGCCCCAGAAGAGTCGTCGTAGCCCCCTTTATAATGTTTGACAGTAACTGCACCATTAAAAGCGCTAGTATGCAACTCACTTCCTCATTCCCTTCAACCCTTCTCTGGATACCATACTGTATTCCTCCACCTCTGTCTGTCTGATACAAAACACACTTTTCTGCAGTGGTGAATGTGCTATTATATCTCCAAGAAGTTTGACTGGCACGTTGGTTGATCTTTGACCTCAACACATATGAGATCATAAACAAGGCTGTCTGCTTTGACTGAAGAGGCCGTCTTGTACTGCCCGAGCCTTGTCTAGGTGATTTGTGTCAGCTTGCGGTGATGAAGGCGTCTCTGGTGAGAAGATAGGGCAAGATTGCCTTGGCAGGGTTTCAATTAATATCTGTCCATTGCATCCCTGCAGATTTGGCAGCTAGATGAGGATGCAGACATCAGCTGAGAAACTGGGCGGATGTGTTTAGGGAATGAAAGAGTGAACCAGGACTGTTACGCACACCACTGTTGCATGCTGTTGAAGATCATGCATTTTAGACTTTAATGTAGATCAGATGCAATTTATCATCAGATTTTCAGCCTGATATTGCATGACATCCTCAACGGAAGTGATTGGAACATGATAAAGTGAAATGCTTTCACTATCACCATGTCTGTTGCGCATGCTCTGTCATAAACAGCAAATGACTTGTGACTTTTGACCTGTGATATGTCATGTGCTAGTGTGAATTTGACCCAGTTACAGCTATGCTGGACCCATAGCAAAGAAAAATCACAAGTAAGAATATTGTATATGTCTTTTTTTTTTGTTTGTTCTCCAATCATTAAGTGACATCAAATTGAGATAATTGTTTTTGGACTACAACCTGAAAATCTCTGTAAGTCAACAACGGTCTGTCATTGTTTCTCATTTAATATTTTCTAAGGAATTTTAGGGGACAAAGTTGGTGCCCAAATGAACAGAGAACTTCATCTGAGATAAAGTTGAAAACTTTATGAAACATCCTAGAGCTTTTCGCTATTATCAAGCATCTTATAAGCAGTACAATTTTCCTCCGGATGTCTTTCATCGTGATAAACTTAGCCTATTCATTTAAGGCACTCATCTCTATCATGTTCTCCATCTATGCTTCATCCTATTCTCGTTCAAACAGAAAGTTCAAGCATCCACTAATATAGTAGTCAATCAGGCCATGCTGATCTCATGGGAAAGGTTTTTAAGATTACATATGATATAAGTCATGCTAATGCTTGAGCACTGGGAGGCATACATGTCTCTGACAAACATATGTATTTATGGGATGTATAATGGCCATGCTTTCTATAGTGCTGCTAATGGCCACTTGAGTGCTAAATACTGTCCGACTGCCAGACTACTCAAAGGTGTGAATGTGAGATTTAGACCTCTAACAGAAAATCTGCACAAATGTCATTTCTTCGCAGACACTTTATATCTGATCAGCCAATTAGTGGTTGATCTGGAGAGTATGTGATATATCATGCACTTAATGGTTTCACATGACATGTTTTCAGTAGTCTGGGAATGCCATGTTGTTAACCTTGTAAATGATTCATTACGTGATTGTCTGAACTGACCTCTGGTGCCACATCAGCAACTCATTTAAAGAATATTACAACTTAAATACAAATTGTCTTTACAACACTGAATATTACCACAAGAAAAAAAAAAAAGATAAAAAGAAAGAACGAAAAATCTAACTTGTCTTTCCGTTTGTACTTTCAATAGAAGCCTATGGGGCAATTGTAACAAAGGGTATCAAACCTGAAATTTGTAGTTTGTACTGTATGTTTGTGCAATTAAAAGTAAAATTTCATTTTAAAGTGACATTACATTTTTTTTTGTTTTTCGTTTCATATTTATTTATTTATTTATTTTCACTGAGATATTTCTAGAGGTATTAATTTCTGGTTATGCCTGTTGTCCTGGGACATTCTCCAGTTTTGGACATTCACAAATATACTTTTTAATCGCTTTGTAATCATTCATGAAAATGTAATTTGCCTCTTGCTCTGAAATGACTTACTTTGTGTGCTGACATCACTTAGGCCACACAGGCTAATGGAGGATGTTAACCAATAGACAAATAGCTATTTAGGCATTGTTTTTAGCAAACTCACACACGGTCTGGCTTCATTCTGGTTTGAAACCCCTATGTTTTACAATTTAAATGATTTCCACCCTACATTTTTACTCATTGAATTTTGGTTTGGAAATAACATAATACTGAAGTAAAAGGGGTTGCAAAATGCAGTTCACATTGACATCAAGTTGTATTTAACCCCAGATATCCCCTATTCAAGTTTAAGCCTGAAACAAAGTAGTTCCCCTGGGGCTTTGAAGAATCGGCATAGTGAATGACAAAAAGTTCCAGGGTTCAACCGTAATTTTGTGTATGATTTAAAAAAACAAAAACATTTTTTGATGAAAATGACAGCAGGTATGCAGAAAAAGGTTACTGAAAGTTGATAGGCATGATTTAATAGTCACTGTTGTACAATGAGAAAGAAAGCGACAGACAGAGAAATGGAGAGGACGAGGTCAAAGCTGCAGTTCAGATTTATAGTGGGTCGTTTCACTTTTTAAAAGCTGGGCCTGTATTGCATTGACTCCACGATTATGGCGGGAGCAGGGAGGCGTAGCGCTAAATCACATCCACTTTCATATAGTGAGGGTATTTTATTCATGTTTGTGTCATGATATTCTGAATGCCAAATACTTTACCGCATCTCACTGATACTAAGGCTGGAAAATGGCAGGTTCGATACGCAGGGTGGGGTAATATCTGTTGGTTTGAAAGTAAAAGAGGTATGAGTTAGCTATGATCACCTGTTAATATAGTCAACATCTTGAATGTTTTATCTTGATCAGCTAGGTATTCTAAAAGAGTGGATTTCAACTGGTGTGCCATGAACCAAAAAAAATAGGACACAGGTCTGTTTAAATAGGATAAATTTGACAATGTTTGTTTTTAAAGTGGTCATGACATGATTGTTTGGTAACACTATGTTAAGGACCAATTCTCACTCTCAAATAGCATGCATATTACTAGCATATTGGCTGTTTATTGTACTTATAAAGCACATATTAATGCCTTATTCTGCATGACCATATTTTAGATCCCTTAATCCCACGCCATATCTAAACTTAACAACTTAGTTAGCTAATTATTAATAAATATTAATAAACAACAAATTAGGAGTTTATTGAGGCAGAAGTCATAGTTAATATTTAGTTAAGAGTGAGACCTGGACCTTGCAATAGTGTGACTGATTTTTGTATATATATATATATATATTCATAAGGTTCCTTGAAAACAAGCTTCCCTAAGGCTTGTCAGTAAACGGCCACTATTATGATTGGCCAATGTGATTGCATAAGAAAATAATCAGCACCACCTTGATTTTGTGCATGAACAAGTGTTTTGAAAATATCAATATAAAACAGTCATAGATAAAGCATTATGAAACCGTTTACTTATAGTTTGCAATGTAGCTGCAGTCAGATCCAAAACAGTTGACTGCTTCATCTTTTAACAAAAGTTTCTTTATAAACTCTTTATTAATTTGTTTACAAAACAATCTGCAGTCAAATGTTCTGAACAAACATATAATCCTCCGATGTGATCTTGAACAGTGTTAAAAATAAACCCTTCATTTCTTCCTGATGCCGAGATCCTTCCGAAGGCTGTACAGCAGTGCAAACCAAGGTTATTATAGTTTTGAATTTTTAAATTAGTTTTATTTTAATATCGTTTTCAAATTTGCTATAAAATTCAGTTTAGTTTTTATTAGTTTCATTCATTTTTTTGTTAGTTTTAGTTTAGTTTTTATTTTGTGAGCAATGATGTGTGTTGAGATATTTAGTATGAAAACAAATTAAGCCTGATTTGGTTATATGTCTTTTCTTATTAAACCATAATCATGATATTGTAACTGTGGTGTCTTGCTCACTTTTCCATTAACAGCCATGCATCAATCAAAACTGGGACTGATTAAATTCAATAATAACAGCAATCACATTTAACAGTAAAGGCTTATATTTGATGTTTTTGTTTACGAAAATAACCTTGGTGCAAACATGCTGTTCAAAACAGACGTACCAAAGCGAACATAATTTTTAGCTCAAGTACATGAATTATGTCAGAAATTATATGGGCATCTGTATATTGACCGTTTGTAAACTGCATCATTGCAAACAATGATGTGTTTTTGCTTTTGGCACGTCGGGTCGCTCATGTCCAGTTTGATAAGGTGTCAGTGACTTAACCCCAGTGGTGCAAGGATGTAAAAGTATTAATTGATGTCTTGCTCTAGAGGCAGTCATATGCAAATGTATTTGGCCATTTGATGTCACAGATCCTACAACATCCAAATAAGCCTTTTTATTTTTATTTTTTTGTAGTGAGCAGAACGTTTCAAACTATGAAACTTGCAGGATGTTTTCATTGTACAAAGACTTCTTATACGTCAAAACATCAAGACAAAAAAAAAAAAAAAAAGATTGATTTCTCATATACACCTAGGATGCCTCGGGGGTGAGTAAAACGCAGCCTAATTTTCATTTTTGGGTGAACTAACCCTTTAAGGGCATTTTTTTCACTTTTGCACTATAAGCAATTTTGGTATTGTGTTTGGTGGCCATTTCTGATGTCAAATCTGGGTTCTGAAGCAGAACCAATGCTCTAAAATTAAAGCTGCTTTTCTCGCTGTTGAATGAAAACATTAAAGTTAAATTTAAACCATAAGTCATAATGTAAGACTTGGTGAGACACAATAAGGCTCTTTAAAGCTCTGGCTTCTCTGCTGTTTTCTTCCCAAATGCACAGATGTCACGTCATCTCATGGGAAGTTGCATTAATGATGCGCATTAAATGCGTCAAAATAAGTTTAAAATACTCTGACATTTAACTTTTGAGCTCATGTGCTACATAATTTAGAATGATTCCTTGCACACAGTGTTGTAAATAACTCTAAAGGGAAGGGGATAAAACAAAACATTGGTCTAATTGAAATGTTGTGAAAACTGAAATATTTACAAGACATGAATTCCCAGTGTTACTAATTTGCATTTAGATAAGAAATGACTTTGCCATAGCCAAATGTGCTCAATCATAAAATGCATTAAATACCAGGTCCTCATATTTTCATTAATTCATTTTAGATGCCCCTCATTAGAAATACAGTTTGTGCTTTTCAGTACAAGCAGAAACATCTGCAGGAGTGCAGGGAGTGTATACAGTGTTTGCCCCAGTATGTTAGTTCTCCCATCCGTATAATCATATTTTACAGTAGTAAAGGGCTGCATTATTGCTGCTGTCTTTTAACCATTCAGAGGTAAATAAACCACTCCCAGACTTCCAAACGACTGGTTTCATTGGTCTTTTCTTTGTAATAGGCAGTATAGAGACTGAATTGAGAGCTATGAAATTGCAACAATTAGTCCTAGGCACAGTTTGAGTGCTATAAATAAACATTTTATACAGACTGTCTATCACTGTGCTTTCATTAGGAATCAGCAGAAGTATGGTGTGCAGCGTTAAGTAACAAGAGTGGGTGGGCTATGTAGTTCTTTGACCTGTTAATAAAACACTAAGAACTATATAAAGAACTACATCCATTTTCCCTCTTACGCATATTGAGAGGTTGGCTGCAAACATCTGGTGTGCATCTGCATAATTGCACAAAATGACAAACAAAAGGCGCTTTTTATGGCCGTTGAAATTTGCTCTTTTGACCTTTTACAACAAGTGTCAGTTGCTTTGGAACATCGGGAGAAGACATGAAGATATTAGACTGGTTTCTGTCCTGCTTGTGTCCTACAGCCCTCTGAATGTGCAGAGTGGTAAATATGATGACAAATAAAATTAACATCATAAATGTGCTACTAGCCGACCACCGGCTTAAATTAATGACTATATGGTGGCACATCTTACCCACAGGCACAATTTTCCACTTTTACATATTGTTCTTCATAATCATTTCATTTCGCTGGGTGATGTTTTTCTGCATACTGAAGGTGTGCTACATGGGCAAAGCATGATAAATATTTGTAACATACGGAACCAATGTCAGCCACTAGGGACACCTGTCTGTACACCAACCCCCTCCTCTGCACACTATTTTGTGTTGGATTTCACCACTACATAACCATGAGAGAAGAGGTTTAGGATTTGTCCTAAATATACATTGTCTAATTGTCAGCTGATTGTCATTTTTCTCTTCTTTTTTCAGGGTGGCCATGCAACATAGATGCCCAAACCCTATCATCACCATCTCATCACCATTGTCGTGCACCACTTTCAACATCATCATCATCATCATCGTCATCATCATTATCATAATCATCATCATCATCATCATCATCATCTATGTACATATTCAACATCAACGCTGTCATCCTCCTCCTTAGAATTATTTGCACCTCGTTTCCAGCTACATCATTATGGTCACAGATTAGCTCCACTGTGGAGTCATTAAGCTGTCAAACCTTTTGAGTATCTGAATGATGAGGTAGATGTTTTTGATCTTCACCACTCTAATGCCTGTTGGGTAGACTACTGGAGTGGAACATTAGGACAGATGTTCTCAAAATGAATTGACGGCCATGGTTAGCTTATTTGCACAAAATCTAAACCACTTCACTTCACAAGCAATGATTTAAGGAATAGATCGCCTCATTAGCTTTGCTGATCAATGGTGTGTCCATGCCTTCAACGACTTCCTCAACATCAAAGGCAATGGAGATGAACGGCTGCTTGCAGAACAGCCATTTTGGACAATTTACGTGATTGTTTGCGATAATAAGCTTTCCAGGCGTTTTGTCATTCTTAAATGTGGGTCAATCTCATCGCTTCATTTTACATTAATCCTTTGCTGACACTAATTAGATTACAGTGAGGGTGCAACACAACAGCATTTGTGGAGCAAACAAAAGGTGACAACAGATTTTTTAGGTTAATTGGTTGTGTTGTCAACTTTTGTTTGATCCACAAACATTCTTGTTTTGTGTCCCCAAGGCCACCGTATTAGTCAGAGTCATGGTTTTCTTAAACATCATAATGATCAGAGAAACATGAAATTGATATCATTAAATAAACCCCCTCATTTTATTCCCAAATGTTTTTTTTTTGTAATAATTTTTTTGAAAATATTTCCCACCATTTGATTCAATTTGATTCAAAATGCTATTTAATTAAAAATACAGTAAAAAAAAAATCATAAGGTGAAATAAAATTACAATTTAACCCAGAATATTAGAAGGATTTCTGAAAGATCCTACAACTAACTGCAGTGAACACTAGATCTTCTCCCACACAGATTACTATTACAAGGGCTAAATAAAGACTTTTGCTGCATATGGCACTGTGGCGCTTTTACCATAGTGCAGGAATTGTAAGCCAATACATTGTCATGTTTGCATCACAAAAACAGCTCCAAATGTATGGCTTTGTGAACATGGTACAACATTTAATTTGTGATGTGGAGCACTCGGGTCTCATGAAACATGAGTCGGGATAAAAGAGCTCAAATAAATGTAGAAGCAAGTTAAAATGTCATACAGTAGTTGCTTCAGTTACCATTATCAGTTAGGTATATTGTAGGTGGTTATTTTCAAACAAGAAACATTTAGAGTCACTCACCGGACTTTTAATTTCCAAGCTGCTGCAATACATGCAACAACCAAAGTGATAAAACGTTGCCAGATTCAAGTTCATCTGTTCTGTATAAAACCAAACATGCTGTATAAAACCAAACCACCACTGACTGGACATTTCACATTGAAAGTGTCACAAAATGTACAGGCAAGCAGTTTTTTGCAGAAATGTCGCCACATGTTTTTCCAGTGCTCACAGTTTCCAGTGCTGGGTTGATTATGGAAGAACCTTCTGGGGTTTACAGTATGAAATACTAGACACCTGGGTTCATAAGTTCAGAGGTTCAAGGCCAGCCTTTGAATTTGTTGCTGTTGTCAAAATGTCTTCGAGCACTATTACTATCACAGAAAGCAATAACATCGCTGTCACACATAAATTGTTCCCACACCTCAACCAGTTTAGTGTAGATTTCCCTGGCTAGGGTTCCTCCGCTAAGACTGCAGGCATATTGTTGTGTGTCTGGGATGGACAGATGGATGGTTGAATGAATGGAAAGGGAAAACAGAGATTGTACTGTACCTTTCCCCTCTCCATAGAGCTAAAACTGTGACAGTTACCGTTTTTTGGTGAACCAGTACATAACTCGTTTTATGATGGGTAAAGGTGACCCTACTATCTCACATTAAGCAAGCTGACATTTGTGACCAACTTGATATAGAGCAGAACATCCACAAAAAAAAAAAAACTTATGAACAAATAATTTAATTCTGACTTCATGAGTCAGTTCACCAACACAGTTGAATTCCTAAAAGCTTAAACATAATTCACAACCCTTATGTTCTGTTTAGTCTTTGAGAGACCTTAAGGTAATTTTAATATCTCTAGAAATATATTTCACATTGAAGAATCAGGTTGATATATCATGACTTTTCCTAAACTTATGATAACTGATTATAAACAAAATACATAACACATTTCAACATGAAACATGTTGCATAACCAGTTTTGAGCCTCTGTGACGCTGGATATTAAATATGAATAAATGCAATTATTTTTTTTTCATCAACATTTTCTGACTGGTGTACACACAGTGCAGATACACTGCTGCCAGCTGTCTACTTTAATCTATTTTACTGTATTTTTGCACAGTGTGTTTTTAATAGGGTCAGACTGAATCCAAACAGGGGAAAAAAAGGAGAGAGGAATTATTCAGCTAAACATTCAACATCCTGTACACTATGCTATATTGTGGCACTCATTGTGAGATCATTGCCTACAATACCATGGAAAAGAACACATTTAAATAATCTGCGACAAAATTCTTTCAAAGATTTTGTGTCACCCATATGGCCTTACTCCCAGAAGCTGTGTGAAGCCAGCCAATCAGATACAATTTTCCTAAACTGAGAAAGTGTTCCAGTTTTGTGTGCAATATGCATCAGCCAGATGAGTGGTCTTTCGTTTGAGGCTGTAATCCAACTGGCCTTTTATTTGTTCTCCAAAGCCAATTCTGCTTGCATTTGGCGAAAAGGCGAGTGTTAATTTTGGACATGGCATTCTGAATAAACAAACCTAAAATAAATACTGATTATGATCTATTCCAAATGTTACAGTCAACAGGAAAGACTTTCAAACAACAACACCCCATTACCTTGCTCAATGTTAACAATTTCTCAATGTAAACAGCAAACAATTATGTTCGACTACACACATATTTGACAAATAACTGCTCAATTTTAATCATAAGTAAATTTCATTTGTTTATTAAAAAAATGATGATGATGATAATTCATTAGTAGTAGTATTTAATTATATTATCATTTATTATTGTTTAATTTTGTATGTTCCATCTTTATTATAACTATACAATTTTAATAATATTGTTGTGTTTTTGTCATTTATATTTGTTGTTATTTTTATTTATTAACAGTTTTTTTTTTATGAATTTAGTTTTAGTTAACTATAATAAACCTGCCTTCAAGCAACACTTTGTAGTTTAAGAAACTGAAGTGACCCTCAGGATGTTTGCATAACAGTTGGTTCTTTCTGTTATTGCTAGTAAATTAGCTATGATCTTTTTTTCAGAGGCTTAAAACATAAAATGTGACAAGTTCAGTTTTAGGTCGCCTCTTCCAAATGGTTTTGTAACCTTTTGGACAAAGCCACTGTGTATTTCCTATCAAGTTGTTACCTTTGAGATTAGCTTGGTAATTAATCATGCTTGTTTAATTGGCTTTCCTGTAGCTTAGCCTGTTCATATGGGAGCACTTGAAGCAATGCATTGATCATAGGAAGTGAATTGATAAGGGCCGACTCAATTCTCAGACTCCAGTGATCCATAACCCCGCTGATAGGTCTGACTGGAATGAAGGAGTGCATGTCTGTAATCAGGTGCACACTTCGAGGTCAGGTGACTCTGAATCCACGTGTGCAGAATGCAGAGGAAGTCCAGTCAGACTCCTGAAAGAAATCAATGCTCCTCCGTGGCAGCATCAGTGTTTAATTCAGCCCCTGACATTTTTCTTTTTCTTTTTCTTCTTTCTTCCCTCCCTTTCTTTAGTCTTAGGCTTTGACGAGAATTTAATGACCCGCCAGGAGTGGACGGGTAATCAATTTATAAGAGCCTTAATGTATGTATCCACATCCAATCTTAATTAATACAAACGGAGACAGCTGCTGTGATATCTATGCTCTGCTGCTATAGGAATGATGGGCAGAAAAAATGGGTCATGGGGGTTTGCGTGAACCCATTCGGAATTCACGACTTGTCATAACAGGCTCAAGTCTAATTTCCCTCTATTTTCCCCTATTTTTCGCCTTCCTCATTTTCTGTGACAGTCATGTCTGAAGGACACATAGGTGCGATTAACACTGCAGTGCAGAATCTGATATTATGTGTGAAATACTGCAGCTTTGCTCAAGTGCTCGGCCAAACTGAAATTAAAGGACAGGTTCTCGCCCTTCGTTTTTTTTTATATATCACTGCTAGAATTATAATATGACTGTAGTTATTTAACAGATGGTTTTGTTCAAACAACTTATAGTAGATGATGCAAATTATGGAGGCGTTTGAGGGGAGGTCTGAACATAGACTGAAGACCCATCACATAATTTGTTTATTTATTTGTTTGTTTTTTTTAAAGTTTCTTTTAATGGTGAAATATACCTGAAGATATCAAGTTTTTCAATTATGTTTCAGTTTTTAAGAGGTTAAGCTTTTACTTTACTACTTTAGCGATCATACATGTACAACGTGTGTAAATATAAATAATAAACTTACCAGGGAACTCATCAAGTTGATTAAGTCAGCCCTTTTCAGTTTAGTCTAATGCCTGATGCAAAATTATCTATCTACAGTGCTCCTTTGTGGAGAACACAACTATTTCTCAGATAAAATGATAGAAGAATTAATGAAAGTGGAATAGTGTATTCAGTGTGATGCATGTGCCAAAAACAGCCTATTTATGATGCATATCATCCACGACTTACCTGTATGTTCTAAATTGTTGTCTGTTCCTCACACAATGGCACTTTGTGCCATCTGCATATGGCTTACAAATGTAAGGGGACTTATACATTACCAATTTTAATAATTTAACCCTCCACCAATGCCGTCTCTCATCGTGTTGCTGGTTAGCCTCCGGTCTGCCGCCAAAAACAACCTATTTATGATGCATATCATCCACGACTTACCTGTATGTTCTAAATTGTTGTCTGTTCCTCACACAATGGCACTTTGTGCCATCTGCATATGGCTTACAAATGTAAGGGGACTTATACATTACCAATTTTAATCATTTAACCCTCCACCAATGCCGTCTCTCATCGTGTTGCTGGTTAGCCTCCGGTCTGCCTGTGCGCGGTCATGTGTTTTGGAGGAGGCGTGTCTTTGGAGAGTGATTTGCAGGGATGGTGGGATCTTATGCTTTTAAAACTAGCTTTCTTTTGCTAGCCTTTCTGAAATCACCTACCTTTAAGTGGAATGCTAGTTTGTGATGACTTTTGGTCTGTTTCTCACACCACTAGATGACTGTCAATATAGCCTGACTAGTTTAATGCATTCCTTTTATTATACCTTTATGATGCTTTTAGTATAGCACCACTCACTTTCATCACTTTACGTATTTCTCTTTTGTGTTGTTTCATGGTACACTCTCAGAAATAAAGGTACAACAGCTGTCACTGCGGCGGTACCTTTTCAAAAGGTACATATTTGTACCTAAAGGGTCCATTTTGGTACCTCAAAGGTACATATTGGTACTTAAAGTGTACATATTAGAACCTAATAGGTACAAAAGTGTACCTTTTGAAAAGGTACCGCCCCAGTGACCGCTGTTGTACCTTTATTTCTGAGAGTGTTAAAATAATTGGGTGTCAGAATGATAATGAGGGTTAGTAAATGGCAACAGGATTTAGATTTTTGGTCCTTTCAGCTCTTACAGTGTTTACAGACTGAATTTATCTGATGCTTTTTTAAAGACCACTTAACCGCCCAGTCATATCACCTTGTCCTGTGGTCTGATATTTAAGACGATCTGATAAGAGAGAAGGCCTCCTGTGAAACTCCCCCAACGGCCCTCTACGGGTAATTGAATTTATTTCAGGATCACAGCACTGCCGCCAAACAAAACCCACGAGAACAGCACTACATCATGAAGGTACATATTGGTACTTAAAGTGTACATATTAGAACCTAATAGGTACAAAAGTGTACCTTTTGAAAAGGTACCGCCCCAGTGACAGCTGTTGTGCCTTTATTTCTGAGAGTGTAGAATTAAAATAATTGGGTGTCAGAATGATAATGAGGGTTAGTAAATGACAACAGGATTTTGATTTTTGGTCCTTTCAGCTCTTACAGTGTTTACAGACTGAATTTATCTGATGCTTTTTTAAAGACCTCTTAACTGCCCAGTCATATCACCTTGTCCTGTGGTCTGATATTTAAGACGATCTGATAAGAGAGAAGGCCTCCTGTGAAACTCCCCCAACGGCCCTCTACGGGTAATTCCTATTGTCATATGACTTTATTTCTTCCATGGAACACAAACATGGGAAATTCTGCATTTGTTGCTATTTTCCATTCAGTTACAGTGAATAGGGACTAAAATCAAGTTTCAAAAAGAATGCAAAAGCAAAGATTGCGTATAAGACTAAACATCATCACGGACACTTATTCATTAGCTAAGCCTTCTACTTTCACTATCAGCGTTGATCATTTCCAGCTGGTAAGCCATAAGTGAATTGTCAGCAAACTTAACAATTGCAAATGTGCCTAAAGCATGTTCAACATTTGAGTTCTTGAATGACCATTAGTGCAAATGTCAGAAACACAGAAAACATGCCATACTGTCTACATCAGGCAAGGTTGCATACAAAACTACCCGATGCCAATTGGGATATACCATGCAATCATGCTGCAACCAATTTAAACTTCTGACTCAACCGATTACGTGACTTTCAGGCAGGAATAATAAATTGTTAAGTAAGGAACTGATATGTTTGCTAAGACCGTTGTTATTAAAACGACACTGACCGATTGTTTTAGCCATTTTTTTCTTACTTTATGCTTATGTAATTAATTTTGTCTCCAATATAAAGTAATGTTTTTACATTTATTTCACTTAAAGTCTCCAGCTGAAAAGCATTTACTCAACTTCAGTAGCCATTCTTATGGAAACCTGATTCCGCCATTGAATAAAAATGTACTTTTTATCTCACAGTTACTATATGAATTTTTTCTTGCAGTTCTTACTTTTTTTATTTTCTTTTTTCTCAGAATTGCATGATGTAAGCTTGCAATTCTGACTTTTTTCCTCACAATTTCAAGTTTATATATCGCAATTCTGACTTTTTTTTTTTTCTCGCAGTTGCTTTAATGGTCAAATCATTTTAAGTGAATCAACCTTCCAGAGAAATACATTAATAGTCATTATTAGATTGTTTGAAAGTTGAAAAGGGTTGAAAGAGGGTAGAGAGAAAGTCTAAGAAAAGAACTAGTAGAGGCGGTAGCAACTAAAGAGTTCACAATACCGTAGTGAGTATAAGGTCACATTTACTTTGTGAAGAGTCAGTTGACTAGTTGGTGTGAACAGTAACAGCCTGAGAATGTCAGGAGTGTTTGGGGAACCTGTTTTGAAACAATCACTATGAGTCAGTAGCCCATGTTTCCCAACGATGGTCAGTTGAATATGCTAGCACTGCTCTCTGCTGCACTTTTATAACTGCTCATGAAAGTTGTTTTCCGTTTACTATTGATTATCTCCTAATGGTCATTTGGAATGATTAAAGAGTATATGTGTGCCTGTGCTCCTCTGAGGCACTATAAAGTATTGGTTGAAGAATTTCTTTTCTTTTCATTACTTTCAGCAAATACTAGAATGACCCCTGACGGAGCTTAACTCGCCAGCGGTTTTATAGTCCAAAACAGACTCCCTTTACTCCCTCTTCAGTTTAGCTTCTTATTAATTGGCCTGGGTTGGAAGGTAGGGAGAAAAATCAGGGTATAGCACACTCAAAGAAACCTGTCCATGTTGCTTTTGGTCCACATGGAGATATAAAGAGATACAAATAGTTTACAAAGTGTTTATATATCTGCGGACGGGATTTGTTGGCATACTAGCTTTAAATCACTTATGATTTGTTTCTACTGAAGTGAAATCACAATGTGGCTTGGCTAATATATCAAATATATTCATGTTTATACAAATACATGTTTATACTAATACATAATTACTGTGCCTAAAGTTTATACATTACATTTTTTTTGTTCCATTATGTATTAAATAGTAACGTCTTTTGAAATGGACTGATGAAATCAAGAGACGATGAGAGTTTATAATTAAAGTGACTTTAATGTGCAAACTGTACAAAGAACTGTCTAAGAATTTGAAGTCAATATCCTGAAAACTGTTCCCTAAGATGGATAAACATTACATTTGGCTGCAGATGATTGTTGTCTGATACATGGAAATAGTTGTAATATTGCAACTGATAACTTTGCACTCTATTCTAAAGGTCTAAGGACTAAAAATATTTTTCTTACCTAAGAAATGTAATTTGGTAACAGTCTTCATTTTGTTGATGGTCAAATCAAATTCCCTGATACTCAAGCATAGTGATAAAGTCCAATTATTCAAGTAATCTAAGCCATTGCTGATTCATATGGTGAATTTTATGCCAAGCTTTTCCTCTGTTCACCTGAATATGATACTTAATGGTGCATGTGACACCCTTCAATCTTAAATCAGTTTCCAATTTCGAAGTTGTAAGTTGTGCCAGGAGTGCTAATGCATATTTTATTTGAGAGAGAGAGAAAAAAAAAAAACTTATGGAATACGAATTATATGCAACAATTCAGAACATGTATGTCTAACAACTAACTATTTGTTTCAATTACAATGTGGCTGATTTACAGGAATCCATTATTTGCTCCACTGACAAAGGAACAAGACAGTTAAAGTTGGTGGGCAGAGCTACAGTATAATGCAGAAAATAAAATACACAAATTACAAAAACGAAATGCCGAAGATAAAATATATTGTGTTGATATAAATAGTGCATAACCTAAGGGAACCTGCGGTGGTTCTTGATCCCCATATTAGCTTAGACAAGCAGTGCTCCATAAACAAATTATCTGTGTCAGCAATATCTTTGCAGGTGTGTGATGAAGGATGATTAAAACAAGCAAACAACTAAAGTAAAATTAATTAAGGCAGATTAATTTTTTTTTGTGAAATACAGATCATTTTGTGAAAGAGAACATTGTGTGCATTAAATACTGCAATTAAATTTGAAAAGTATATTTTAAAGTATGTCAAATACATTTTAAATATTTATTTGGAATGCATCTGTGTATGTGTCTTTAACTCTTATTGTTAACTTTTTTTTTTTTTTTTTTTTTTTTTTTTTTTTTTTTTTTTTTTCCCCATCTGTTCACCTGAATATGATACTTAATGGTGCATGTGACACCCTTCAATCTTAAATCAGTTTCCAATTTCGAAGTTGTAAGTTGTGCCAGGAGTGCTAATGCATATTTTATTTGAGAGAGAGAGAAAAAAAAAAAACTTATGGAATACGAATTATATGCAACAATTCAGAACATGTATGTCTAACAACTAACTATTTGTTTCAATTACAATGTGGCTGATTTACAGGAATCCATTATTTGCTCCACTGACAAAGGAACAAGACAGTTAAAGTTGGTGGGCAGAGCTACAGTATAATGCAGAAAATAAAATACACAAATTACAAAAACGAAATGCCGAAGATAAAATATATTGTGTTGATATAAATAGTGCATAACCTAAGGGAACCTGCGGTGGTTCTTGATCCCCATATTAGCTTAGACAAGCAGTGCTCCATAAACAAATTATCTGTGTCAGCAATATCTTTGCAGGTGTGTGATGAAGGATGATTAAAACAAGCAAACAACTAAAGTAAAACTAATTAAGGCAGATTAATTTTTTTTTGTGAAATACAGACCATTTTGTGAAAGAGAACATTGTGTGCATTAAATACTGCAATTACATTTGAAAAGTATATTTTAAATTATGTCAAATACATTTTAAATATTTATTTGGAATGCATCTGTGTATGTGTCTTTAACTCTTATTGTTAACTGTATTTTTCTAGTAGGCAAAATTGTTCTTTTAAGCTCTCAATTTTCTGTGTGGGAGGTTTTTAGAGAAAACTGCCCTTGGAGAAAAGTTATCCCCAGAGAGAGTCTAAAATGTTCCACAGATTAGATAATGCCTCTACCACATAAAGCTTAACTTCTTCAGTCATTTTCTGACACTGCAGTATATTTGCAAAGGCCCTTGATGGCAAACTCTACTTTTGTTTGCAGAACGGCCCTCATCCACGAACTCAGGAAACCCTACCGCTGCCGCCCCCAAATACTGGAACTTTTCTTGGATAGCAGAGGACGAGCTAACTTTCCCTGAGGATCCTGTATCAACTTCAGGTAAGTCGCCCGGTATCAGTATCATAAAGCTTCTTGACCTCAGAGACAAAGGCAGCCCGTTTCAGGATGTGATGCGTGTAGGCAGTTGGTTGTGAGTGTGCATAAACGTCCATTACTCATTCTCTACACGCTCTCATAGCTTTTGACTGCCTGGTCTTGAACTTGCAGTAAGCATCAAGCTGTAAGGATTACAAATGATGTAACAAGCCACATCTAAAAGGATGTTTTAAAGAAGATAGCTCAGAAACTCTATCAGCCTTGTGCACTCAGTGCATTCAGAATCTACCGTTAAGATGCATTCAATGCCTTTATGTCTTGGTTAAGTGCATTGCTGTTGAGAATGTTCCAAAGTGTAATCTACAATAAACGATTACCTTGTGCTGCATTATAATATCATATTTTTAAGCAGTGTAGATGTCAGCCTTGAAGGGATGCGATATAGTGGAATAACAAGTCATGGGAATATTATTACAGTATATAAATGTGCAAGAACATAATAGGTATAATAGGTATCTAAAAAGAACAAATATTTAAATTAAAATTCCATTCTTCACTATAAGGCTAAAAATCTAGAAATATCTGAATTAACTGGTTTTATTCAAGTAAATGTGTTAACCAACATGAACAAAAAACGAACAATACATTTATTACAGTATTTATTAATCTTTGTTAATGTTAGTTAATGAAAATACAGTCGTTCATTGTTAGTTCATGTTAATTCACAGTGCATTAACTAATGTTAACAAGCACAACTTTTGATTTTAATAATGCATTGGTAAATGTTGAAATTAACATTAGCTAAGATTAATAAATGCTGTAGAAGTATTGTTAATTCTTAGTTCATGTTAACTAAAGTAGTTAACTAACATTAACTAATGAACCTTATTGTAAAGTGTTACCAAAACTTTCTATTCATCAAAGAATCATGAAAAAATGTATCTCAGTTTTTTCACAAAAATATGGTGTTTTCTATATTTCTTTAAAAATATATAAAAAAAATAAAATAGCCCCAAATTTCTAAACGATAGTACATAATAGTGGTAATTGTTAAACTGAATTTAAGGTCATGAAAATATTGGCTCGGTTCAAAAAATGACTTAAATGGTCCTTATTGATTTTGTGGTGAAATATGACTAGAACATATCAGGTATAAGCAGTGTTGGGAAGGTTACTTTGGAAATGTAATAGCTTACAGATTACAAGTTACCCTATTTAAAATGTAATAGTAGTGTACATTTTTCAATTACTTTATTAAAGTAATGTAACTGATTAC
>NW_015638571.1:126063-127483 GCF_001515625.1 Sinocyclocheilus rhinocerous
AAACCATAGCAGATAGCTGGGAGGGTGAGAGTGAGCGTAGGTTACGTCGAAAAGTGACATGTGTAGGGGTATGTGTTGTGTCAGGAACCATGTTGAGGTTAAGAGTGAGGAGGAAGTGATCCGAGGTGTGTAGTGGAGTAACCAGTACATTATCAGTGGAGCAGTGTCTTGTGTAAATAAGGTCCAGTTGGTTGCCTGATTTGTGAGTAGCCGTAGTTAACACTCGCTTGAGATCAAAAGAGGCAAGCAGAGTGTGGAAGTCTGCAGCCTGAGGTTTATCTAGATGGGTGTTGAAGTCTCCAAGCATAACTAGGGGAGTACCATCCTCAGGAAAGTTTGAGAGCAGCACATCTAATTCTTCCACGAAGTTACCTAGTGGTCCTGGGGGTCGATAAACAACTATAAAATGGATTTTAAGAGGGTGGGTAATAGTGGCTGAATGTGATTCAAAGGAGCTGTTGATACTCAGAGATGGTAAAGGATTAAATTTCCAATCATTAGAGATAAGCAGACCAGTACCTCCACCTCTTCCAGTCAGATGGGGGGAGTGGGAAAAAGATAAATTATTGGAGAGTGCTGCAGGTGTAGCTTTGTCCTCTGGTTTGATCCACGTCTCTGT
Organism: Sinocyclocheilus rhinocerous; assembly: GCF_001515625.1. Taxonomy (NCBI): domain Eukaryota; kingdom Metazoa; phylum Chordata; class Actinopteri; order Cypriniformes; family Cyprinidae; genus Sinocyclocheilus; species Sinocyclocheilus rhinocerous. Next base: position 126,683 of record NW_015638571.1, read on the forward strand.
CAGGGCCATGAGGTTTAGTCTTGAATGACTTGTAATAGAAGTAATAATTATTTAACTGGATCAACCTGATTGCATCTGGTCACACCAACAAAAGTCATTTCTGTGGGTCAGATAATGTAGATATCAAATTAAAAGTCAATTGCATTAACAACTGACCCTTTTATTCACTGACACCTCTCCTGTCTCTGTGTTGAGATAAATTGGGAAAGAGGTGCAGTGGTGCTTCCTTCATGCTTATTAGGCAAGGTAAGGCAAGTGTATTTCCCCTTCAGGAACTCGAGCTGCGTCAAGATTCGCTTTGGGAACGCCCCTGCGTGACCGCGTTCTGAAGCACGTGTAAAATCAGTCCAATGGGCGGGGTGACGTGAGCGCCAGGAAGTATAAAAGCGCGTCCGACAGAGTGCAAGTTAGCTTCTGCTCTTTAGTAGCACTCTGTGTATGTGTCAGTCTATTTACTGTTGTCTGTCAGTCCACAAGCATTCAAAAGAATATGTCAAAGTCTAATGCTGAGGTGTCAAGATCGTGGGAGAAACCGTACTCATCCCGTATTTACAGCCCCACAGTCTCGAATTATTCAAAAGAACATTGTGAGGCTGAATGATAAGGGATATGGGACGATGCCAGTGGTGGAGCAGACGCTTGCGAGATATCTCTCCCCATCCTCAGCATTGTCCCTGAAGGCCCCAAAGCTTCCCACCAGGCCCGTTAGGCTTAACCACCCTCGGTGCTTCAGGGCTCAGTGAGCCCCGACGAGCGAAAATCCCAGCTGCCGCCCGGCAACGGTACGGCACGGGAGAGCTC
>NW_015638571.1:127618-133385 GCF_001515625.1 Sinocyclocheilus rhinocerous
GGTCTGTGGGAAGACCCTCTTGGCACATCAACTGCCTGGAGATGCTGGCCATGTTTCAAGCTCTGACACACTTCCTTCCAGACCTAAGACCTTCCTTCCAGACCAACACATCGGTGGTCTCCTACATCAATCGGCAGGGGGTCTGCGTTCGCGCCTCTTGTACAAGCTGGCGCGCCAGATCCTTCTGTGGACTCAGGGGAAGCTCCTCTCGCTAAGAACAGTTTACATCCCTGGGTATATCAATCAGGGGGCAGATATCCTGTCGAGACAGGATTCTCGTTCCCAAAGCGAATCTCGACGCAGCTCGAGTTCCTGAAGGGGAACCATGGTTACATACGTAACCTAGAGATGTTATATAGCACATTTCATACACAGTGGTAATTCAAAGTGCTTTACATAAAAGGAAGTAAAATAATCATAAAAAATCACAACACTAAAACAGGGAACTTAAAAACTTTTCAAATTATTTAGAAATTGATTTAAATTGATGAAATAGAAAATGATTATACATAAAATACAGTGCAATCACATTTTTATTTCACTTTTGGTGTGAAAGGGCCTTTACAGTTAAAAGTTTTGTTATTAAAACCTAAATAAGCAAGCCCAGCTCAGGTAACAAAAATTAACACAAAAGTAACATCCCACAAAATGTAAATAACACAATTATTATTATTTTTGAATGCAATATTGTAATGCATTACTTTTAAAAGTAAATTTACCCAACATTGATAATAAATCATTCCAAGTGATCAAGGACTTGCCAATTCAACCCACTGCATGGTATACAACAGTGTACAATGATGTACATTCAAGTAATGATGTACATTCAAGTCAACTAGATGGAGGGAAGTTAGTGAGGGAAGGGCATAAACTGCATGGTATACAACAGTGTACACTTGTGCAATGCAAGCAATGATGTACATTCAAGTCAACTAGATGGAGGGAAGTTAGTGAGGGAAGGGCATACAAAGAAGCAATGCAGCTTATGTTTGTGATGGACTGGCCATCCATACATGGTGTTTCCATGCCTTCGGCCTAAGACACTCCAGCATTCCCACAACCCTACACAGAACATGCTGTTTGAAAGATAGATTAGCTTTCTTTTTGCGCAGATGTAACCATGCTCTCCTATTTTTCAACCCCAACAACTATTAATCACTGTGACTCCATTCCGATACAGTATGTAATGCCAACTTTTCATGATCAAGCTCTGCCATATATATATGTATCAATAACAAGAAAGAAAGAAAAAGAACAATTTTCTAAAATAATTTAGGACATTTTGAATATTATGATCATAAAATATGATGAGCAACGGCTGGGGAATTGTTAAAAACAAGTTTGCACATTTGTTTCCATAGGCGGATTAATCTAAATCCACATATCACCTGTGAGAGCTTCAATAAAACTCTTTGGAGTCTTGTTCCTATCAGGGATAAGCAGTGAATGACCTTGTCAGTTAACCCATAGGGCTCAGATAACAATGAACGTCTCTCAAGAACCACAGTTTATGTCAGAGGTCAGACTGTCTGCCATAATTTAGCTGTGCCGTTGCCAAGAGATGTCACAAACGACTATTTATGCAACACTTCTTCCCTTCCGCCATAACCCTCAAATCTCATTCCCGCTTGTGTCCAATTCAGGATGATTGACATGTGGAGATTGAAGCTGGAGTGGCTGTAGCTTGAGCCCTTTCAGTCTGGGTAATTAGTGTCCCTCCACTGGCCATGCTCTGCTTGATTTATGTTTGGCGCCGGAAAGCTGACAATGTCTGCCATCCATCGACATGATTCAGACAGTGGGGTGGTCTGGATTTTTAGAGTCTGAGTAAAGCCCGCTATGCACTGTACAATTTTTTTGATTCCTTTAAAATAATACCCTGGCAGATTGTACAATGTGATCTCAAGGAGACAGGCAACACAGATATGTGATGTGGCTGTATGATAAACTGTAGCTAAACCATTTAGCCACAATTCGTTGGCAGCCGCTCATAGACTGGATTGGACAAGTTCAAGACAGTAGTCCAAAATTGAATCAATTCGATCACCATACAGGCATTTAAAAGTTCATTTAAAAAAAAAAAAATAACAAAGTGGCATCAATGAATTTGAATTTACAGTAGGTGTTTGTAAAAAGTGGAGCTGTGAGTGTGGGAGGATTTTGAACAGTCAGGCATAGCATGGTACGGCACTTTTCGTTCAGTGCGAGACACCTTTCTATTGGTTCCTCTGTGGACACAAGCTGTATAGAGCTGTCACACTATAGGAGCGTGACCCAAATTTTCGGACACTGCCAGAACTTTGTTGGATGCCAAGATTAATCACAAAGACCATTTATTTACCCGTCTATGATCATGTCATACTAGGCAATCAGAGACTCATAATTTTACCTTATGACAACAGAAATCCTTTCGGCTGTGTGTACACCAAAACGTTTTTGTTCAGTTTTTTTCTGTTTTTTTTTTTCAGTTAAGACTCTTTGGATGCAATGTGGCTGACACATCGCAAATTAAATGTTGCAAGCATTTTTCATATCAATATTTGTAGTAGCCCGGGAATCCCAAGAAGTTAATATTACTCGGACACAAGCAATATTAACTTCTCCTCCATTGATGTTCAGTTGTAGTACGAGTAGGATGTGATGGTTGATCAGTGTGGTATTTGCCCCGCCCCTCCTCCGCTGTGATTGGACGAATGAATAAAAAGTGACAGTGATGAGTGCTGCCTTTTACCCAAAGTTAAACATTCTTCAACTCTCTGCACCAAGAAAAAAAGAAGAAAAAAAACATGAAAAAGACGCTTTGTCACTGAAAACAATTGGAAAAAATACACTATCCTCGGGGGGGAAAAAAATGCTTTGGTGGACACATAGCCTTAGGTTTCCAGAAATCTGTTGTGGCCAAAACCATGCAGTTTGCACTGGGCTTAAAACAACTGTCATTCTTTATTCCATCACATTCCCAATTGCAAAAGCATGTTTTAGTAACGTCACTTCTCTGATATTTACAAAACAAAAAAGCCTCCTGAGGGTTTACAAGTCATGCATATTGGTTTATGGAGCCTGACATTTCCAGCTGTGATCTAATCTGAGAAGCAAAGCAGCCGCTCGGTCTTGAGATCACAAATGAACAGGGTGCCGCGCTGATGTCACAGCGATGTCACTGCTTCCAGTCTCCCCACTGTTAAAAAAAAATCACCTCAATCTCTACACCGAAATCATTTTGATTCAACCCAGATAGCTGAACACAACACAACTGTAATGGGTTGTGCAAAGCTCCAATCTTCTCCCGGCTGCAGAAATTTGCAAATGAATTCAAATAGGGCCATTGGGAGAATCAGACAGGTTGGCTCAGCTGAGCCCTATGTTTTCAAGCAGACGGACAAGGAGAAGCAGTTGCACTCGACGGAGGCGAATGACGTGCGCCACCACTGGCAAAATGATAGACTGTAATGTTTCCCCAGCATCTGTTGCATGCTGGTGTGTATTACACCCGGTGAAAGTGTGGCAGAGGGGGGCTTGGCTGAATGCTGCCATCACCCAAAACACTCCAAATCGAGACTGATGCCCCCACTCCACGGCCATGACACCAGGACTGATACTTTTGCCATGGTTCTCTGCCAAAACAAGCCTCTGGCACAGCTGGCATGTATGTGTGCCAGGAGACTGGCGGCTTTTGTCTGGAGGAGAGAGGGCTGTGAATAAAATAAAACAAAAGTGCATTTTAGCTCACCTGTGATAGTTACAGTCACATATAACCAGATGTTGCAGAGGTTGGCTGATGTGTTTGTTGTTTTGCAATTGGTTGAGATTGAGAGGGACAATCATCAAAACATTAATTTATGAATTAATCCTTAGCCAGTTTGTACAGCAAAATAACAGCACAAAGCTGTATGGTCAGTTCTTTTTCGACAAGAATTGTACTGGATCAAGCTTGATCCTGATTCAGTGTCTTCAGAATTGGATCTAGACTTCATTCAGCTTTACCGAACATTTTCTTTAGCTGCTTATAAGAGTTTTGACACATTTTGGACAATCCTTCAACACAAATCTATTTCAGTTTATCGATATTCTGGGGCTATGTTAATAGCAGAGCCGTTTTTAGGTTATGCTATATGTTTTGGCTTAAGGACTCAGGATTAGTTGTTTGGATCATTGTCTTGTTGCATCACTCAACCTCTCCAAAGATTGAAGTCATGAAACACTGTCCTGACATTCTCCTGTCAAATGCCTTGATACACTCTTGAATTAATTGTTCTTTCAATGATTGCAACATTTTAAGACCATGAGTCAGCAAAGCAGCACTAAACCACAAAAGATTCTCCTGTCACCACGCTTCCAATTTAGGAAGAAGTTTTTATGTTGGTGTGCAACATAAAAAAAATAAATGTTCCCTCTAAACAAATCATTGTGCATTTTTGCCAATAATTGTCAACTGTCTAGCTGTTTTTTTCTTTTTTTCAGAATTGTTATGGAACATCCAAGTGGTCTTGAGAAAACATGAGAGGTCAATATATACACTGAACAAAATTATAAACGCAACACTTTTGTTTTTGCCCCCATTTTTCATGAGCTGAACTCAAAGATCTAAGACTTTTTCTATGTACACAAAAGGCCTATTTCTCTCAAATATTGTTCACAAATCTGTCTAAATCTGTGTTAGTGAGCACTTCTCCTTTGCCGAGATAATCCATCCACCTCACAGGTGTGGCATATCAAGATGCTGATTAGACAGCATGATTATTGCACAGGTGTGCCTTAGGCTGGCCACAATAAAAGGCCACTCTAAAATGTGCAGTTTTACTGTATTGGGCGGTCGGGGGGGGGAGGTCCAAAAACCAGTCAGTATCTGGTGTGACCACCATTTGCCTCAAGGGGGCAAAAACAAAAGTGTTGCGTTTATAATTTTGTTCAGTGTATATTGACAGCAGTGGTTTCTTATGTGATGTCCTTTCATTAACACCATTTCTGTTCAGTGTTTTTATGATAGGACATAGACTTTCACCCAAGTTTTCTTGAGGTCTTTACTGTTATTCTTGGGTTCTTTCCATTAGTTGAAGATCAGACCAAATCAGATTGATTGATTGATTTAAACATGCTGCAGCATTAATGCACACATGGATCCATGGCAAATTTATTTGTATAGAACATTTTACATAAAATAGTTTAGGCTTGGCTTTTAATAAATGCTGTTTATAATGACTAGAATTCGCTATAAATTATGTTCCCTTTCAGTCGGTCACTACGAGTCACGTCAGTGACCAACAAATTGGGATCTCGCTTAGAGAGACCAATCCACTTCGAGTGTAAACTAGTTGGATCGTATTTTTAAAGATGCCATTTCACCCGTGCGTTTCTGGATGCGGTCGTTATCTGCCGCCGGGTGATGGTCACGATCGCTGCCTCACGTGTCTGGGAATTAAACACGCTGAGGTGGCGTTCGCGGATGAGTCATGTTCCCATTGCGGGAAAATGACCATCTCGGAGCTGCAGAGATACGTTGCCTCTGATCTAGTGTTCGTCCTGGCGGCAGCCAGGCGTGGTCTACTTCGGGCAGTGGCACAGGTGGTCTGAGGGTTACAGTGGTGGCAAACCCCTCAGAGAACCAACCCTCGGTGGACCATCACTCCTCTAGCACTTCGCAACCATTTGAGCCGCCAAAGGAACGCGCTGGGCCCTCTTCAAAATTCTTCGGTGCTCCTCCCAACGACTGGATGCCGATCAATGCATCGGAGGGAGAGCTCTCTGGAGAGGAGAGATGTCGGCTATG
>NW_015638571.1:133821-143235 GCF_001515625.1 Sinocyclocheilus rhinocerous
TCCAGGCCCCCGTCAAACCTGGCGGTGAGCGAAAGAGAAAGAGGCCCCAGGACGTGTGACCCAGAGAGGGAGGAAGCTGCTCTTTGGGGGATGGTGAAGGCACCTCTCCCTCCCACGGAGGAGGGCCGGGTGGAGAATCTTGAAAATCTCGACGAGAGAGCGGTTTTCTCTGTCCCTAGGTCCCAGGAGGGCACGGAGAGTCGCGGACGGACCAGCACCGGACCACACTCAGCCTCCTCCATCGCCAGCAGGCAGCAGCGGGCAGTTCGAGAGTGTCTACAAAGGCCCTACTCACGCACCCTCTGCCAAACTGTGGAACCAGGTAAGCGTTGCACCGCACACTCTCTTCATTGTACTCAAGAAAGGTGGTGGGTTACGACCAATCTTGGATCCGCTTTCCAACTACCTCAACGACTGGCTCATACTAGCTCAGTCTCAGCATCTATCCAATCTCACTGAGTGGGTAGTGCTATGACAACAGTGACTGGTCTTCTTGTTGCGAGCCCCGGCCTACACCACAAAGAGGTCTCGCACAGGACACTGGAAGGGGCAGCATCCATGGCGCTTTTGTAGGGATCCCAATTCGTCGGTCACCGACGTAACTTGTAGTGACCGACTGAAAGGGAACATCTCGGTTACATATGTAACCCTCGTTCCCTGAAGGAGGGAACGGAGACATCACGTCCTGTCGCAATGGTTGCTGTACCACCACTGAACGGCCGGGTCACCGGCGCGGCTGCTCAGCGAAAACCTGGTATGCGTTTTACACTCAAAGTGGATTGGTCTCTCTAAGCGAGATCCCAATTTGTCGGTCACCGACGTGACGTCTCCATTCCCTCCTTCAGGGAACGAGGGTTGCATACGTAACCAAGATGTTTGTTTTATACTTACATTTTACATTCCTGTTCAGATCTGAATATCATTAAATTTCAATGATTTTTTTGGGTGTGAAGGAAACTAAAATGCATCTTATAGTGTTTATAATGTTTGTAAGAGTTTTGTTTTAATTACTGATAATTTCTAAATGTTATAATAAAATGTGACATACACCAACATGACTTATCTCTGTGTGTGTGTGTTTTAAATTTTCCCCCTTTCCTCTCAACAATGTAATTATGACATGTTTCAACTTACAGTCAGGTGTGAATTATTTTCTTGAAAATGTGGTAATTAATGCAGAAATTGTGCATTTGGCCAGGTGTTCTGGGTGGCTGCAGGGACAAAGTTAGGTGGTTGCTGAGGTGTTCTGGGTGGTTGCTAGCATGATAGTTACTCTAGATATTCTGGTTCCTCAATGTGTCTTGGGTGCCTCCTTCAATTTCAATCTTGGAGATTTTGTTCACCCATTTTATTATGAGCCTGACCACTTAGAAAACAAATAGCACACCTCTCCTCATCAAGCCGTTTGATAGCATTCTTTTCCAAAACACAAACAGTGCAGGATGAGTTATGAAACTAATGGTTAATGATTTCTTCAGATTATATAAGAATACAATATTGTGTTCCTGTAGTGACTGGTAGTGGAGCTACCAATGCCATAGCTGTGCGTATATATTTTCTCTTTATGAGTCCACATTAATAATATTTATTTACACAATTATACAAATTAATCAAGCTGTTAAATCTATAATAATCTAGCAAATCTAGCATCTATAATAACATAATGTTTTATGGTAGTCACGTATTCTTATAAAATCAGCCAGTCAAAGTTTTAACAGATTATTTCATATAATATAGACAATGTCTTGTATAATGCTGTTTTAAGTAACTCTCCTAACGTTTACAGACTCATATTCTGTATCTGGACCCAGTGCAGCTGGCACTCATCTGTACATTTTGTTAATAGATCCTCTGGGCCCACTGTCATAATATGCTGGAATGTGAAATAGTAAAAATTGATGGTGCAAGACGTGAGTTCCAGGATCCTCTCCACATCTTTCAGATACCCTTTCAAATTCCATCATGCTGTATCCTGCTGCCCACTGACGTAGCAGACTATACATGCTACATTTAACAACAGAATTCATCTGAAATGGAATGCGAGTTAGATTGATTTCCGTCAGAGGTCTATACTAAGGCAGAAAAACATTCAATGAGATAGCAATCACAACTGTGATAGACAGAGAATCATAAACACCTGAAGCTAAATACTTTGTAACAACATTGACTAACGATGACAAATTTCCCAAATTATTTTATCTGTGAATTTGCAAGACCTTTCTGCAGCTTATTTAATTTTTGACCTTGATTAAAGGGATAGTTCACCCAAAAATGAAAATTTGGTGTTTACCTGCTTACCCCCAGGGCATCCAAGATGTAGGTGACTTTGTTTCTTCAGTCGAACACAAATTATGATTTTTAACTTTAACCGTTGCAGTCTATCAGTCGTATAATGCATGGCAATGGTAACAAAATCTATGAGAGTAAAAAAAACATGCACAGACAAATCCAAATTAAACCCTGCGGCTCGTGATGACACATTGATGTCCTAAGACACGAAACGATCGGTTTGTGCCAGAAACCGAACAGTATTTATATAATTTTTTACCTCTAATACACCACTATGTCCAACTGTCTTTGGGCGTGCGCACGGCATCCGGTGCATGAGGTGTGTATGCGGTCTGGCGTAGTTTACGCAAGAACTGTAGTTTACGAAGAAACAAAGTCACCTACATCTTGGATGCCCTGGGGGTAAGCAGATAAACAAATTTTCATTTTTGGGTGAACTATCCCTTTAAGGCATTTAATTGCAAATAAAGAAATTACCCATTATTGGGTTAAATGAGAACTTTAAGGCTACAATGGCATTAACTGTGGAACATAAAAGATAACTTGAGAAATGTCTCAGTATTTTTTTATACTGTGAAAGTCAGTGGCAACCTAAACAGTTTGATCACCAACATTCCTCAAAATATCTGCTTTTATGATTTGAAAAAAAAAAGTCAGAGGTTTGCAACAACATGCTGGTGAGTAAATGATGACAGAATTTTCATTTATGGGTGAATTATCCCTTTAATAGTTTTTTTTATTATTAATTATGAAATATACCGTTTTTTAATGAAATGAAGCTCTAAATAAGAAGCTAAAACTGCCAGTAGGTGGCGGTAAATGTCTTAATGTGTAAATCATTGAGTCATTCATTCATTCCATTCATTCGAACAGCTGATTCATTCAGGAATGAAGTAAACTTTCAAGTCCACTTTATCTGGCTAAGACCCGCTCAATTAGATGGAGAGCCTGTCTAACCAATATGACAAACCACAATTTATTTAGTTTTGATGTGCCATTTATAGGTGGGTTCATCTGAAAAAAAGATCTAATTTAAGTGTGGGAAATCTAATAAATGGCAACTGAACAGCTGTGCCCAAAATGCTCAAACGTATAGTAAAATGCTTTGAATAAAATACTTCAATATAAAGTATAAAGTATAAAATCTCAAATTTGATAGTTAAGAAACATTTATGATTATTAGAAATGTAGAAAATGTAACACTACTGCTTAATATTTTTATGGAAACTGTTATTTATTTATTTATAATTTTCAGGATTCCTTGATGAAAATGTTCAAAATAGCAACATTTATTTAAAATAGAAAACTTTTTGTGACAATATAAATGTCTGTTGACAAATTGAATGCCCCCTCCCTCCTCCCCACACACACAAATGGCTGTGTACATTAATTATATTTATACAACAGTTCTTTCTGGTTCTCAATTCTGATAGGCTGAGAGCCTTTCCAGGCGTGCAATATTCTGTGATAACAGAACTCCAAACTTTTTACTGTTTATATCACTCTGCTTGCAGTATTTCTCACAACAAGTGTCATGGTGGATGCCCAAATCCACTATAATTTCATAAATAATACTGTTTTTGTGTCAAGGAATGTAATTTTAAGAGGGTTTTTTTAGGCGAGAATGTAGTTGTTTAGACTTCAAATATGCTGTTTGTTAATAAAGATAACATCTATTTGAAAATTTGCTTCAATGTTTTCAGAGATGTGAGCTCCAGGGTGTCAGCGGCCATTCAGTGCTCATGAACCCACAGAGAGCAGCCTTACCTTGGCCAGATCTTCTGGAATTTGCTGCTGGCTCTGATGACTCTATAGTGGTTAAACATGAGATATAATTTGTTTTGGGTTAATCTAACGGGGCAGTCTTTGGTCTCATTAATCTATTATTTGTTCCAGAGCAAATAGTTTAACTAACCCTAACCCAAATGTTATAGCTTTTATAACTTTAATACTTTATATCAGAGCACTGCCTTTGTACTTTTAACTGAATTGCCCTAGCAACTTTTATGATGGCTGTTGCTGTTGTTTATTAAATATTATTATTCAGTAAATATTTTTTTATATAAATAATAGTAGCATTTAATAATAGTATTTAGTATTGAGAAACGGTGTGTGTGTTCGTGATGGTGATTTTACTTACATTATTATGTCATTATATGGCAACAGGAGAGTTTTTATGAGTGAGTCACCAGTAAAGACTTTTATATTGAAAGAGACTGAAACAGAGTCGTAAACAAGGAAGTTATGTTTACTTTCAATAACACCCTGTAAGACAGCCAACACATGCACTGTCATCGGAAATCACCCTTCACAGATGAAAGGATAGTATGACAGAGTTGAATATTATAATATATATTGTATATATATACTCTTTCTAGTTGGTCATATAGTTTTCTGCAGTCATTATTTAGCACATAGAGCAGTCATTACTGAAAAATATTTGAACACAAGAATGCCACCATTAAGCTAGCCAATCGGTTTGGAAATGGTGATTGCAGACAGTGCTTGCCATTTTCTGTTCAATATGGACCAAATGTTAGTGAATGTGTGCAGTCTATGGGTGTGCCATCCGAGACATCTGCAGGGAGTGATTTCTGCTTTAGTGTGGGGGCAGAGACACTGGTCAGCAGATGCAGAGGATGCTCTCTTGGCGCACATATTCGCTCAAGAAACTTGGTCATTCCACACACCTCCCGCTATCCAAGTCCTTTATGATCTCGTGCCCCATCTAAATGGGATATAAAGAGCTAGGGGAATTATTGACCATTTTGAATGAACAAATTTATGGGCTGTAAACGCTCATGGTTGAAAGCATTTACAGGCAAACCCGCCTGACTATCTGTTGTGTGGAGACCAGACAGCTCAGCTGTGGCAAAAGTTCTTGAGTAATTTCAAACCAAGCCATTTGCTGTTGTTATGGTGCAATTGTCTAATTGGCCTTCTCAGTAACTTGAGAGGCCATGAGAGAAATTAAAATATGAATTTGTGGCACAAAGTTGGGTAATTATATAATATTTAAGCTTTTTAAACAGTGCTAAAAAACTTTTTGTCTGTTGCAATTACAGAAATTGCATTCCAAAACCCTACCACTTCACAAGCAATCCAGTTATATACAAATACACCGGTATACTAAAAATCTAACAAAATTTTCTGAAATAAGTGGATTTAGTGGCAGTCATTTAAAACTAAATTAGAATTTTCTCCCTTGAAAAGGACTTTTAATCATTTAAACAGTACATGGAATCATATCAGAACTAAAATGTTCCACATAATAGTCTCTAAGTCTCTAATAAGCACCGTTTTACATACGATTTTACAGAATCCTTTGCAACCAGAGCTCTCCCGAAATAAAACAGCCTAAAAGAGCCATTACAGCATCACATCTCATTGAGACCTAAGTTTCCCTCTGGCATTTAACCAACATTATCAGAAATGATTCACCGTCTTAGCAATTGTGGTTGATAATCACTAATTGGAAAGTAAGCTCAGGAGTGTTCTCTAAAATCTGGCACTTTCTCCAGTGTTAGGTCATGAAATATTAACAAGCTCTAATGCCGCATATTTTAAGACTTGATATTGTTAGTCAGAAAGCGCTTTTGGATAAACTACAGTGAACTGAAATGTTTTGACAAACTGCACATGTGGATCAAAAAAGATTCTGGTGAAATTTAAGTTTATTCATAAAAAAATGCATTAAAGGAAAATAAAGATTGTGATGACAATTTTATTATTTTATTTTCAATATAAATTATGCTTTTTAAATATGATTCCATTTTTTTTTTACATATGGAGCTGTTAATATAATTGTAATATTTTAAATCTTAAATTATTTGAAACCAAAGGTACCAAAGTTGCAATATTGTTTTATATATAAACACAAACATTTCATATCAGATACTAAGTGTTACGAATCCGGTCCGTGGTCTTCCGTCTGCTCGCCACCAGAGGTCGCCTTCTGATTACATTGACTCTCACACCACACAAACTGTTGCACGTCACCCTGGACTATATTTCCCATGCTCCATTGCACTGATTGGACTCACCTGCAGCCAATCACACACACACTATATAACAACCACTCAAATCTTTCTCTAATGGCCAAGTAATGTTTAGCATTTATGCTGTTTAGCATAGCTACTTTACGGAGCCAGTTCCCAGTCCTAGTTTGAGTTTCTAGTTCTAGTCTAAGTCTAGTCACGTCTTGTTTCCTGATTGCCTGTTTCCTGATTACCTGCCTGTCTTAGATATCTCTCTCATCTTGTCGTCTGGATTCTGTTCGCACCTTGCTTGGATTTATTATCTGTCTATGGATTACTCGCTTGCCTCAACCTTTGGATTATGTTCACCATTGAACGACCTATGCCTGTTTATCGGATTACTCTTCTGTCTTGTCCTCTAAATCAGTGGTTCCCAACCCTGGTCCTGGAGGCACCCCAACGCTGCACATTTTGCATGTCTCCTTTCTCTCACACACCAGTCTCTCTCTCTCTACTAATGAGCTGATGACCTGAATCAGGTGTGTTTGATTAAGGAGACATGCAAAACATGCAGTGTTGGGGTGCCTCCAGGACCAGGGTTGGGAACCACTGCTCTAAATACCTGTTTGCCATTGTCTGACCCTTGCCTGTTTTGACTATGTTTTGTAATAAAGCTTTGCACGTGGATCCGCACTTTTCACATCTCAAGTCGCCCCGTTACAGAATACCCAGCCACACAAGGATCCATCAGCTTTTTGGAGGAACATTGGCCAGGTATGGACATTGCAAGAATGTTATTAGCCCTAAAGCAGCGCACGCGATCGCTCGAGGACTATATTCAAGAGTATTTATCCATTGCCTATTACTCTGATTTGCCGGACTCTTTGCTGATAGAGTTTTTTTGCGAAGGTATTAATCAACCGCTGATGTCTAAGCTTAGACGAGAGGGTCCGCGTTCATCAGTCTGTCAGTTTATGGACTATGCTTTGTTGTGTGTTGGCTCTTCATTCACTGTGGGTGTCACGGAGGAGGAACGCAACACTGCGTCTGTGACTGAGATGGCGGACGCACCAGTTCGCACTCACAAAATGGCGGCCACAATTACGCACTGTCATGTCTCAGCTGCCGTTCCTGAGTCAAGTCAAGTCACAGCTGCTCTTCATGAGTCAAGTCAAGTTACATCTGTTCGTTCGGAGTCACGTCCAGAATCACGTCACGTCTCAGCTGATCTTCCAGAGTCTCATCACGTCTCAGCTGTTCGTCCAGAGTCTGGTCACTTCCTGTCTGTTGCACCCAGATCTTCAAGGACTATTCTTCAGTATCCCAGACTGGCTTCCAGCGTGGAGGACCCACCGCTGGTGTCGGCACGTGTCACGTCCAGAATCTCGTCTCGTCTCAGCTGATCTTCCAGAGTTTCGTCACATCTCAGCTGATCTTCCAGAGTCTCGTCACGCCTCAGCTGATCTGCCAGAGTCTCGTCACGTCTCAGCTGATCTTCCAGAGTCTCGTCACGCCTCAGCTGATCTGCCAGAGTCAAGTCAAGTCACAGTTGATCTCCTAGAGTCACGTCACATCTCAGCTGTTCGTCCAGAGTCACGTCACATCACAGCTGATCATCCAGAGTCACCTCACATCACAGCTGATCATCCAGAGTCTTGTCACGTCTTGTTTCCTGATTACCTGCCTGTCTTGGATTTCTCTCTCGTCTTGTCATCTGGATTCTGTTCGCACCTCGCTTGGATTTATTATCTGTCTATGGATTACTCGCTTGCCTCAACCTTTGGATTATCTTCGCCGTTGATTGACCTACGCCTGTTTATCGGATTACTCTTCTGTCTTGTCCTCTAAATACCTGTTTGCCATTGTCCGACCCTTGCCTGTTTTGACTATGTTTTGGAATAAAGCTTTGCACATGGATCCGCACATTTCTCATCTCAGTCGCCCCGTTACAGAAATGATTACTCGCTTGCCTCAACCTTTGGATTATCTTCGCCGTTGATTGACCTACGCCTGTTTATCGGATTACTCTTCTGTCTTGTCCTCTAAATACCTGTTTGCCATTGTCTGACCCTTGCCTGTGTTGACTATGTTTTAGAATAAAGCTTTGCACATGAATCCGCACGTTTCTCATCTCAGTCACCCCGTTACACTAAGACCAAATTGTCTGAGTTGCTCTATAATTTTTTTTTTCATTTTATTATGTATGTATGCATGTATGCTTGTGCTTAAAGTGAAATGCCAAATTAAATGAAACATTTGATTTTCAAAATGTGAACTCACTCATTTGAATTGTTAATGAAGAATCTTGAAAACTTGATATATTTTACTGATATATTCTATCAAAATATATCACAAAGCTCATGTCCAGGCCAATTTTCAAGATTCTTTGTCAACTAATTTGTTTATATATATATATATATATATATATAGCTAACAATACCAAGCCATATATATCTGCATTGTCAATATGCAAACAAGAGGTGTACCGTCTCCTAGTATTATCCACTTAAAGCTCTAAATAACTGTTAAATGGTTAAAAAATATATATGAACTTTTTTTTAATTAAATAGTTTATTTATTTAAATTTATTAGTGCAATACATTTCATTTACCACAAACTTTAGCTATAACTTTGTTAATGCCAATCTACAGTGGGGAAAATATTTATTTGATCCCCTGCTGATTTTGTAAGTTTGCCCAATTACAAAGAAATGAAGGGTCTGTCATTTTTATGGTAGGTTTATTTTAACGGATAGATGCAGAATATCAACCAAAAATCACATTATTTAAAGGTTAGAAATTGATTTGCATTTCAGTGAGTGAAATAAGTATTTGATCCCCTACCAACCAGCAAGAAGTCTGGCTCCCACAGACTGGTTACGTGCCCATGTGGAACACAGATTAGTCCTGTCACTTTAAGAAGTCACTCCTAATGTCAGGTCGTTAGGTATATAAGACACCTGTCCACACAATCTGTATCAACCATTGGTAACACACTACGCCGCAATGGACTGAAATTCTGCAGTGCCCACAAGGTCCCCCTGCTCAAGAAGGCACATGTATACAGGCCCATTTAAAGTTTGCCAAAGAACATCAAAATGATTCAGAGAAGGCTTGGGAGAAAGTGCTGTGGTCAGATGAGACCAAAA
>NW_015638571.1:143574-144440 GCF_001515625.1 Sinocyclocheilus rhinocerous
TGATTCAAACGCGAGTTTTGAGCAGTGTAGAGTAGCGCTTGTTGTTTGTCATTTCTCTGATCACAAATGCAGACATGGTTTTATGTTTATGCGGCGCGATGCAACACAATGCGTAAAAAGACAGTATAAGTCATCATAATCCATAATCCACTGGATGCAACAAATGCCTCGTTTATAATGGGTTTTAAGCCTCCTTTCCACTGTCTCCGACAAATGACAAGCGACAGACCGGAAGTCATTCATTTCCAATGGAGAGTAGTGCGGGAGCTGCGTGGAGTTCCAATCATATGCGTTTGCGGAAAATTCGGATCCCATTTGAGCTGCGGATGTAATTATTAAATCATTATTTACAATGATTAGCCTCATAAAACCTACTATGTTTTTATTTTGGGGTAATTTGTGACGATACATTCATACATCAATCATTCAAATCATTAATTTTGCCTTGGTGAATATGCTGAGTTAACAATTGCTGCACAACCAGTTTGATAGTACTGTGCGACTGCCACTAGGGGGAGAAATGCGACAGTCATGTCTGAATGTCATGTGCAGTGGAAAGGCAGCTTTAATGTCATGGGGTGTTTCTCAAATGGAAGGCTGCATCCTACCTGTCACGGTTGGTGGTAGTGTGACGAGCACGGAGTGATGAACGAGGAGACCAGGAGTACAAAACAAAGGAGTTTAATTATCTATTTCAGGGAATCACACGTAGCACAAAGAGTTGACAAACAATTCCAGACCAGGGAGAACAGAATGGGCTAGATAAACCACATAAACACATTTCATTATACCAAATACATACAATACTTTTATTTTTAGCAGCATCATATGACCCCTTTAAGGTCATGGAGTGGCCTAGCCAGTCT
>NW_015638572.1:0-224 GCF_001515625.1 Sinocyclocheilus rhinocerous
CTAACTGTTCTGTCTTTGGCTGCACAGACAAGCACAGAACACTGTCAGAGGAGACAGAGAGCAGTGGATTTATTGATTTATTTAATGTATATTGCTGCTGCCACACAGATCTAAAATAAACATGGAATTTATTTCCCAGCTGTTTACCTTCACAGACATAACCGACTGTTTTTTTAAACTCATGTGTGTTTTTAATGTAAACTTGTGTGTGAATGAGAACGAAC
>NW_015638572.1:332-524 GCF_001515625.1 Sinocyclocheilus rhinocerous
AACTCATATGGTTTAAAACGCATGATTTCAGCATGATAAACATGATAATCACAACCAAAACAGATGTTTTTAGCAGGTCCGAGCTGAAATGGCGCAGGTCTATTCTGGAAAAGGGGGCGGGGAGCAGCAGCTCATTACAGCATTTAAAGACAGGCCAGAAAAACAGCGTGTTTCTGCTTCCACTCAAAATAG
>NW_015638573.1:0-509 GCF_001515625.1 Sinocyclocheilus rhinocerous
AATCATATCAACTTGTGGCAAATGGGCATCCTATGACCCCATTAAGGCTTGCGTACACACTCAAGGCCATCGCTTCAAATCGCCTGTGCAATTCAGCCAGAAATTACTCAGTCCACCACATTTTTATTAGCGGGTTTATAAAAAACAACAACGAATATTTGTTAACTTGCTAAATCGGGAAAATAACGAAAAGAGAGTCCTCTCATGTCCTCTCAAGTTGAGAATCATTCGCGACTCGCGAGGACTCTCAAGTTATCATTCACGACTCGCGAGGATATGGGGTTTAAATAATTTAGCCCAAAACATAATTATTCTAACCACTAAAATAATACGATAATACAAATAAAATGACAAATTGTGAATTCTTTAATTTTTATATTTTATTCATAGCTCATACAAAATCATCATTGGCTCTCGTCTGGGTGCGCAGTCACATGATCATTGTCACATGATCCTTCAGAAATCATAAGGTGCGTTCGACTTGAAGCACCGCTACAGACGGCAGTCAA
>NW_015638574.1:0-1516 GCF_001515625.1 Sinocyclocheilus rhinocerous
TCTTCCCACAGGCTACGTAACTGTAATCTCACTAGTCAGTCCTGTGAAAGTTTGTCTTCATCTCTGCAATCATCAAACTCTCCTCTGAGAGAGCTGGACCTGAGTTGTAATGAGCTGCAGGACTCTGGAGTGGAACTTCTCTTGGATGGACTGAAGAGTCCAAACTGTCAGCTAGAGATACTGAGGTTTGAGTTTTAAATATTTTCATTGTTTTTATTTTTCCTGTTAATTATTAAACATCACACTGCTATGATTTATTATGTATGCACATTTTTTAGACTGCCCATCTGTAGCCTCACAGCTCAGTGCTGTAAAAGTTTGTCATCAGCTCTACTGTCATCCGTCCTGGGAGAGCTGGATCTGAGTAACAATGACCTGCAGGATTCTGGAGTGAAGCTTCTCTCTGATGGACTGAAGAGTTTACACTGTCAGCTAAAGATACTGAGGTAAATGTTCTTTCATAAAATAAACAGCAAAATTCTACCTAAATAAAATGACAATTCAATTTTGTTATCAAACTGCACTCAATGGAATGCCAGAACAAGAGACAAAATGTTTTTATTTATACAGATGTATTTGTATGACCCTACACTCTATTGGGTTGTTTTGACCCAGCAGTTGGTTTAAATGTTTAACCCAACCTTCTGGGTAGTAACCCAACCACTGGGTCAAAACAACCCAATAGCTGGGTTTGTCCATATTTCATCCAGCGCTTGGTTGTATTTAACCCAGCATTTTTTATAGAGTGTATGATGAGAACATGATATGACTTACCGTTATCAAATTGCAAAGGTTATATATACATACAGTCCGAAGAGTTTCAAAAAGAAAGGTTTGAGAGTGTGTTTCAGAGTTAAGTGCAGCACAACATGAGCAACTCAAAGTGTCTTACAGTGGCTTGGTTTACAGTTGCCACTAAAACAAATGCTCTATGGTTTAACATTTATAAGCAGAGGAATAAAGACAACCATAAATGTTATTATTGTAATGTTACTGTTATTCTGTAAAATAAAATTAAAATCATTATTAAATACAGGATTTTTAATTGTTGTGGAAACATATGAAATAGCAATATGTTGAAAAAGTTCATTAAGCTGACAGAGTTTAATAAGAATAAAGTTCTCCACAATTCCAGAATAAAGCAATAAGGTGTGAAGCCATTGTTTGCAGTGATTTTTGAATATCCAAGAGGCATTGTTGTTAGGGGATTAGCCCTTCCAAAATCACAGCAAACCACAGCTTCATGGGGCTTATTGCTTTTACAAAACTGTTACCACACAATACAAATAGTAAAGCCAATAACATGTATTAATATGTTCCTTTTTTAAGCAAATCACACACACACACAAACATACAAATAAACATTCACTGACCATAAACAGCAACAGAATGATCCTAGATATAATATGCCTCATCGGATCATGGAACTCAAATAAAAACTGACTAGGAACTGTTCTCATGCGTTGTCAATTATTTATTTATTTTTAAAAACACAATATATAATATTTCCTCACAT
>NW_015638575.1:0-2736 GCF_001515625.1 Sinocyclocheilus rhinocerous
GTTTGTGAGCACAGCACGGCTCCAAGAATTTCAAGCTTTAATGAAGACAGGGGCACCACGGGGCACAGACTTCACTGCTGCTACACAGCTGATCTGCTAACGGACATGCTTGAGTGTGTGTGTGTGTGTGTGTGTGTGTGTGTGTGTGTGTGCATTAATAGATGCATGTAGCTTCTTGAAAACACATAGACCCTTGAGTAAGTTCCTCGTTCAAACTTAATTTGAAACGTAGCTGTTAAAGGGATTGAAACCCAAAACTTTTGTCTCTGCTTGCCTAACATAGCATGTTAACGCACTGTTAAACTCACAATTTTATGCAAATTTTATGCACAAGAATGTATGCATTCATGCATAAACTGTTCAAAACCACTGACTTGTTTACTAATTCCCTATACACTACATAGTGAATGTCTATAGAAAGAGTGAGCTAAAATCAGTGTATTCATACACTGCTTTAATTTTTAAATTAATATGTTCAGTAAAGACACATTCAATTAATAAAAAGGTATAGTAAAGACTTCTTCATTGCTACAAACAAATAAATAAATAATAAAAAGAGAATATCCTGAAAAAAAATATCATGGTTTCCACCAAATATTTCACAATATTACTGTTTTTAATTAATTTTTACTCAAAGAAACACATCCTCTTGGTTTTAATGTTTATATACCATTTTACCTTGGATATCTGTAAGGACTTTGCTGTCGTCTGTGCTATCTTGCTGTCTTTCATACTTTTATTCATAATATTTTGATGTCTAAATTCACTTGTACAATTTAAAGGTATCGATTTATATGTTTTAGTGTTATGCATTCATTCATTCAATCATTTATTCATTCATTCATTTTTTTTACCGAATAATGTAAAATTTATGTAAAAAAAGATGTCATACCATCACAATTATTTTATTGTTATCCTCCAGAATGTTCTTATCAGTGAATACCTAATCAAAACGCTATTAGGTGGAGAAACAAAAAGTACTAGTTTTCAGTTTTCATTTTTATTTTAGTTTGTTTTAGTAATTTTCTTAGTTTTGTTATTTTGTCATATTTCTATTATCTCTATTATCATATTTCTATTTATCTTTTATTCTACATTGAAAAAAGGTGCTAGTAAAT
This sequence comes from Sinocyclocheilus rhinocerous, assembly GCF_001515625.1. Taxonomy (NCBI): domain Eukaryota; kingdom Metazoa; phylum Chordata; class Actinopteri; order Cypriniformes; family Cyprinidae; genus Sinocyclocheilus; species Sinocyclocheilus rhinocerous. Next base: position 1,119 of record NW_015638575.1, read on the forward strand.
TTCACAATTAATTACAAAGAAACGGCAAGTAAAACATTGAATTAAATGTGAAATTCGGGAGTAGAAAAACTGAAATCGTATTTTCTTGTAAAAGATACTGCAATAATCTTTGTTTTATTTACAACTTTGAAAAATCGTTTTTAGTGTAGTTTTAGTAATTTTAGTAATTCAACTTGAATTTCCAAGGCAAAGCTTTAGGTTTTCATTGAATATTTATATTTATTTTAGCTTTTACATTTTTTTATGAATTTTGTTTTAACATTTAAAACACTGCCAATTTGAGCTAAAGATGTAAACTTTATGATAACATTTTTGTCTGATATTATTGGTGATTTGACTATTGAAACGTGAGGAAAATCCTCTGCAAATGGCCTGCTTGGGGGCGTTACAAAGATGGCTACCAAGTGAACTGACTTGCTTTCTAAAGTACTAATTTAGGACAAGTCTGAAGCTGAATCTTGTCCCGGATGGAGCCAGTTTGTTTGCTCTTGTGTGCTGATGTCTCCAGGGTGCTGGGTTTCTCATGCACTCTGCTGTATTTGGGGTCAGTCTGACAGAGCGAGCAGCTCTTTGGCCATATGTGCATTATGTCTACGTCCATTTCCAGTTCGTCTGCCGTGGCCTTGGTCCAGCTCCACCTCTAAACCCGTGCCTCCATTTGCCTTCTGTTCTTACATTCTGTCTCTTCATCAATATTAGGCTTCATCTTACTAGATTAATCGCTCGTTCATGTTTGAACAGACTGTCTCTCTTTTTCTCTGAGCATGTTTGGCATTCAGCCTCTACTGTCCCTCGTTTTTTATCTTTAATCACTTGCTTTTTGCCTGCTCTTGTGCTGACTGCGCAAAGCTGTTGGAGGTGGTCGAGTGAGGGATGTGAGTAATGCCAGCACATTAAAACTACCTGAGTATCAGTGTGAGGATAAGTGTGTCAAATAGAAAGCTCTCTCAGCACAATGTTTAAGCTTATGCACTGTCTTTGCAGTGTTTCCTATAGCATTATTGTTTCTGTAATAGCATTGCATGCTTTCTTGTATTTCAAATGATGAAATTTTTAATGAATTACTCTTAATGAATCACTCCCGAGTTTGAATCAGTCTGATGCTTCATTGAATGAGCTCATTTAATATGCTGGTTATTGAACTAACATATGATTTACTGAACCTTAAGTCATTACTTTCATGATGTCGTGAAGGTTTATGAAACTTAAAGGGATAGTTCACCCAAAAATGAATATATATATAAAATAAAAATCTTTAACATTAAACTTTGTTACCAAAATAGTAGCTTTGTTTATATATATATATATATGTTTTTTGAAGATGTTTTTGAAGCTATTGATACAAAAATGCATTTTGTATTGTTTTGGCATTGTTTTTTCTATTGAGAGCACAAGGTAAAATGGTGTATAATGTAGTTTTTACCTAGAAAACTTAAACATGAATTTACACATAACTAACTAACAAATACATAAATAATTAAATAATGAAGAGGGGGTTTATTCATTGCCGTTTATTTATTTAAACTATTTTGCTTTTTAGCAAATTGTTGGCAAAATCATATGTTTTTATGCAATCTCAGTCGCACGTTTTCATACAATGTGCTTGCACCCTGGTCAT
>NW_015638575.1:3399-13259 GCF_001515625.1 Sinocyclocheilus rhinocerous
TTCAAAATTTTTTCAAAAGAAGCCTCTTACACTTACCAAGGCTGCATTTATTTGATAACAAACACAGTAAAAAACAACAATAGTATATATTATATTTATATAATATTATTATATTATATATTTTAATATACGTTAAAATATATTTATTTCTTGAGATGCTAAAGCTGAATTTTCAGCAGCCATTTCTCCAGTCTTCAGTGTCACATGATCCTTCAGAAATCAGGATTATTTGATGAATAAAAGTTTAAAAGAACAGACAGCATTTATTTGAAATAGAAATTTGTAACCTCATGAATGCACTGTTGATTTTATCAATTTAATGCATCCTTGCTGAATACAAGGGGTAATTTCTCCTTTAAAAAATTATTTAAAAAAATCACTTGGTGTCAATCATATCATTCTTTCAGCACATTGGGTTACTTGTTAAATTTACTTTTGTAAACTATACTTTTGTATGCTATCAGCTTTATAAAATCTTCTTAGAGAAGGCCAAATTTGACATGCCTGCTTAGACTCAAGCTTTAAATAGATACTGCTTTTCAGAACTATATCTATTAACAGTTTGAGTCTATGCAGGCATGTAAAATTTGGTTAAAAAGACGCTATAACAATGATAAACATAAAAATGGCTGTATTTATATGGTCCTTGGCTCAGTTGTCATGAAATTTATGGTTTATTGTCTCTGTCTAGAAACTGGCTTTCTGAGAAATGCTTATCATCTTGGAAAATATAGGCTCCAAATCCCTATAGTGCTTTAAACCTGATGATTATTGCTCATTTGTTTCTGTTTAGATTGATTTCTGTCTGGGTTCATTGTAAGCTATAAAACACTTTGAAGATGAGAATACACTGTTAGTTCCAGCAGGCACTTTAGACTAAAGATTGATTGCAAATTGAGAGTTTGGGCCAAATCAAACCTCAAAGACAGCATATTTTGAGAGCACCTGAATCTGAAAGCCTTGTAATGGCTCGATGAAATTGCAATGAGTCACTGCGGCACTCACACTTTGAAAATCAGTCTGGAATTTGAGCTCACAGAATCCAGACAACGTGTTTCAGAGAATGTGTTAAAATGAAGATAACTAGACAGTCATCTCAGAAATAGAATAGCGTTGCATGACTAATGTGACTCTGTTAGTGTAAATACTGAATTCTGAAAACAAATAGTGACAGACATGCATGTAGTTAACACATCTAATCATTCGTTCTGTCTCATTTGAGTGGATTGTATACACAGCAAAGGTATTTAAATTAAGACTTTTAGCACTGAAACCAGATCTATAAGCTAGTAAATTGCAGTTTAGTCAGAAAATGTACAGAGAATTGTAATAGTAGAACAGTAATATTGTGAAACATTATAGCAATTTAAAATAACTGTTTTCTATTTTAATATATTTTAAAATGTAATTCCTGTGATGGCAAAGCTGTATTTTTAGCAGCCATTAACATTTCTTATTATTATTAACATTGAAAACAGTTGCACTGCTTAATATTTTTGTGGAAAATGTGATGCAGTGTTTTCAGGATCCTTTGATCAATTTAAAGTTTAAAAGAACACAGTTTATTTAAAATAGGAACTTTGTAACTTTCTAAATAACTTTTGATCAGTTTAATGCATCTTTGCTAAATAAGAGAATTTGAAAATAAATGAATTAATAAATCTTACTGACCCTAAACTTTTGGAGGGTTTAGTGTATTTTTTGACAACCAGTAACATGAATGAACTGTTTATATAAACCTGTAACAAACTTGTTCTTTTGAAATGTTTTTCTTGAAAAGTGTGCTTAAGAGTCCAAACACTTTGGTATTACAATTAAATTAGTGGCCCAGAACTGTTTTCAGTGCATTGAGTGCAATGTCAATTTTAACCTTCTGTTACTGTTTTGTTGCTGCGACTACATTACTAATAACTAAAGGAGTGTATTAAGGAGTTTATTAGTACAAATTAATTGAAGGATCAAATACTAAATTCAAGTATAATAGATGGAAATGTGTATGGGTCTAAAGTCTTCAGGTTTAAAGTGTATGTGTGCCCTGCTTTTAGTAATATGTGTTCTCATTAAGAGTGGAAGGCTCTCTGGCCCTCTCTTGTCTTCATTAAAACAGGACTGACTCAATAAGATCTCACACTGAACAGAATGTGGTTATATGTATAGGTTTGGCTATACTTTTTTGAAAAAGGAAAAAACAAAACATCTTTACAATTAAAACGTCAAATGATTATTATTATTTGAGATGTTCTTTAAAGTGTGTGATTTTATCCCTCACCCTGGAGCAGCAGAATCACTGTATTTTTTTCCTCCAATCAACCTTTTCTAATGAAGGATGCTTGAAAGGGTCTTTGTCACTTCCCCTGTGTGCCTCATCACTGCATGCGATCTGATTCATGAATACTAATTTCAGTGTTCGTACGGATCACTGTGACTCGTCCTTCAAAATAACCGGATATGCTTATGCTCAGAGCGAGACTAGGTCTCTCTTAAATACATTACTGATTACCTGCTTTACCAAGCACTACAGAAGTAACCCAACTGCTATTCATTAAAGCAGTATCTCTGTAGTAGTGGTTTGGCCACGTTTCTAGCGTCTCTCTGTTTGAACTGAATGGTTCATGTCTGATTGTAATGCAGCTGCAGTGAGTGGTTCAGCACCCAGAAAACCTCCCGGCACCAGAGGGAATGAAGTATAGATGAATGCATTTCATGAGACCTCACAACATATTGCTTATAAAACATGCCAAGTACTCAAAAACCATATCTTAATCCATATCTTTGTGGTCTACTTTTTTGTCTCGTTTTAAATAGATAGATAGGTAGATAGATAGATAGATAGATAGATAGATGGATGAGTGGGCTAAAAGGTGAGGATGGAGGCATGGATTCATGGATTGAGGGGATGTGTTGAAACACGGAGCGTTTTGCGGCCAACTGCAAATTTTACAGTCATTCTATCTATTCTAGTTTCCACGGCAACTACTGGAGCTGAATTTGGAGTGAAAAAAAAGACCTTGCAAGTCTAATAAATAAATAAAGCTAACAATGACAATGACAATCAGTCATGGTCTTGTTATTTTGTTGTGTTAGATGATGAATTAGATCGTATATTCCTTGTATTATTGATAATTATGCTCTTTATTACTGTATTTGTTTGGCCAGGCAATTCTTTAATAATATATGTGCCACTGGCCTGCATATCACAGTATTAGATCTGACAGTTTTTAAAAAGTGAGAGAAAACAGCAGAATGTTACAGTATCTTCTTCAGCTCATGTTGGTCCTCTTGGCTGCAGCATTATTATTTGTTACCTGTCTGTTTTGCTTATTCCAAATGCACTGAAATCAGAAGAGACTCAATGGTGGATTATTCAGTTTGTGAGGCCAACATTTTCTCTTGCTTATATGTCATATGGGTACACAATACAGGACAGTTTAATGTCATCAGTAATAAATTCATTATACATTACATTTTTGCAGTTGACTTGACATCATGTTTTCAGTGTGTATGCATAAAAATGATCAAAATTAAATATTTTAGATTTTAAAATATTCATAAGTGATCAATTCTCAATTCTATCTCAATTTTGTCATTAAATTTTGAGAAAATAATTAAATATAGCCTTCTGTCCCCAAGTCTTCTGATAAGTTTATATTTAACAGAATTCAATTAATAATTGTTCTTTTTTTTTTAAATATTGTATAAAAGCACCTGTCGTTATATCATAGGTGTTTACTGACTCATCATATGTGTTAATGACACTTGTCTAAATGTGATTCATTTACAAATATAGCAATTTCTGTAAAATTGTATTCCATGTTGTCTTGAATAAAATGTCTGCAAAGCATTTTTAGACAGGCAATCTTTTGGGCACACCTACTGAATTTGTCTTGGGGCATTCAGCAAGCCAAGAAATCTAAGACAATCCTGAGAAGAACCATCATAAAAAGATATGTTTTGCTCTATATGCTATTTATAAAAACTTTACAGCTTCAATTTTATCATTAAATGTATAATTTTTACTGGCACGTTTGATAAAATAAATAAAATCCTGCCCAAGTCAAACTGTCCTGTAGTGTGAGATGCTAAATTCCATTTAGAACTACGTAATCAGCATTCATATTGTATTACGATTATTGTGCATGCAGTTTTTAAAAAATCACTTAATTTCAAATTCATGTTTTAGATCAACTAGTGAAATTAAAAAAGGTTGTAAGAGTGGTGAATGGTAATCAGTTAACAGCATCTAAAAAAAAAAAAATTATACCAATATATAAATTGTAACCTAAAATCTTGATGTTGAAAAGAAAAATCATGACCATGTCAATTTGTCAACAACCTTTTTGCATTTTATTGCATCCATGTGATTCGTAAAGACTATTGTAATATTGGTTTGTTTAGGAACACAAATAACAGTATCAGAACCAAAAATACTAGTTGATTTGTGATAGTAGTTGGCTAGTTTGTGTAATGTTGTATCTGTCCTGCAGATGGCGCTCCACTGAGTGAGCTGTCCTGGTCGTCCTCTCTGGCTGTGGTGGCTGTGTCTTTCTCTGGACTCTTTACCTTCATCTTCCTCATGCTGGCTTGCCTGTGCTGTAAACGAGGTGACATTGGCTTTAAGGTGAGACCCTCTTTCATTTCAATCACTTTTAAAAGTAGTAGCTCTTAAATTCCATCGGACTTCCATGGTTCACAGGGCACAAACTTTGGAATGAGCCAATTCAGCAAAATTCAGTCCCGATCAGAATACACAGAATAAAATACACCATACTGGTCTCAGGCCCATGAAATAAACAGACAATGCAAATCTCCACAGTATCGTTTCACAGTATCTTGTTTTTTTAGTCAAAATCTTATTTAGAATTTTATTTCATTTTAACTAATTTCTTCTTTTTACATCTTCCTTTAAATTTTTATTTTATTTCTTATGAATGATTTTACAGATTAAAAAAAAAAAAAACATTTTCTGTAAACACTTTGAAATACCACTGTGTATGAAATGCGCTGTATGAACAAACTTGCCTTACCTTCAATTTTTTCTTAAAAATTATTTATATTTTCTTAATTAAAACAAAAAATTCACATTGTTGTCTAGATTCATTCTGTTTATTGTGAAGTGAAAAGGTAAAAAAGACTATACTTATCTTGAAGATGCATTCTTGTAACATCTAATGCATGTTTGTCTCTCAGCTATAATATTTTAACTGGAAAACAAATAATATTCATTAGGATTAAGATTTTCTGCAGTGCACCAACAATGATAAAACAAGATCGTTCTATATTATACTGTAAATGTTCTGACTTTCTCATACCACTATGAATATATAAAGCATAATGTGCATTAGTAATGTAACGCTTTGCCAGAGGCAAAGATTTATTATACTATACTGTACTTTACTCTTCAAATAGGCATGCAATATTGATCAGTTGAAATTATTATGTGAGGAGAAAGACAGCATATAGTGATATGAGAGCCATGAAACTAGCTATGTAGGAATCAATTATATCATTTAGCAGTCATTATTTGAAAAATAATTTTCAAATAAATAAAAAATTAATTAATCGTGGAATCCCACAACTGGCCAATCACAATCAAGTGTAAATATACTGATATAAATGCCACATCTCTTAAGATTGAACCACTATTTGACACTGAAAGATTGTTAACTGGGAGAGATTTTAATAACACTTGCCAGTCAGCAATGAATTAACACAAAAACATCTCTCTCTATTGCAACTTCTTGGCATGTTGCCGTCCTGCAGTTATGAATGAAATTGTAAAGTCTAAAAAGCATCACTCATGAATCACGTCTGAGTTTGTTTCAGATCTGTAGGAATGCTTTGATCGACTTGAAAAGTAGCACAACACATGCACACATGCATTCTGTTCAGCTGCATGTCCTCTTGCCCTTTTGTGGTTACAGAGTCCCAGAGTTTCAGAGAAAAGCGATTTCTTCAGTGCAAACCACTTAGTCCTGTCTCATAAGGTTAAAGGAATGGAGGCAGATAGAGCGCAGGGACGTAATCGCTTCCCTGTAGACGTGTTTTTGTAGTGAACAGCGGAGGCCATCAAACGGCATATGGCTATAGATCTCAAAGCGCACTGTGCATTTTTCAACAGCAACTTTAAAGTGGGTCAAGGCACAGGAGAAATGAGACCCGTGTGACTGTGTGAGAGAGCGGAGGATGGTTCTTTCATGCTTCTAAGCACCTGGTCTCCTGTAAAGGCCAAATATTTGTAATTACAATCCCTCAGTGGAACTACAGCTCAGTGCTTAAACATCAGCTGCTGAAAAGAGACTTTTCCCCTTCCCTCTGTCTCTCTGCATCTATTATCTAACACATTTTCTGTCTATCTAACACTCTTTCATTCTTGTAAACAAGTTGGGAGTCTGACAAGCCTGAGGGTAATTGATTTATTCATTCCCCTTTAGCATTCTGGAAGCCTCACATGCACACACAATCCGTGAGTGCTGAGAAACAACTGTTTGTTAGTTTGAGGTGCGACTGTAATACAGTGCTTATATAAGGTGCACCAAGTGTGTTTTATGCTAATATGTTGAGTGCTGTATATGCAGGGCCAATAATGAACACTCACGTGCTGGCGAATAAATTAGTGTTACTTTGCTAACTTTATCAGAAACTTCAACAAGTCAATGTTTTTAGACCCTATGTATAAACCTGCAGATTTAGTGTGGTTGTCATCGTTCATTGATGTTCCTCTGTATTGTATATTGTATATTGTATATTTTATTCTATTCAAGGGTTCAATTTAAACTGAAATTAGTAGTATATATGTATTTGTGCACCTACACTACTGTTCAAAAGTTTAGGGTCAGTACATTTTTTTATTTTTTAAGTCTCTTATGCTCACCAAGGCTACATTTGTTTGATTAAAAACAATAAAAACTGTAATATTATGAAATATTATTACAAATTAAAATAACTGTTTTCTGTCTAAATATATTTTAAAATGTAATTTATTCCTGTGATGCAAAGCTGAATTTTATTACTCCAGTCTTCAATGTCACATGATTCTTCAGAAATCATTGTAATATGCTGATTTGGTGCTAAAGATTTTTTTTTTATTATTATTATCAATTTTGCAGTTGTGCTGCCTAATATTTTTGTGGAAAGTGATTTTTTTAAATAATTCTCTGATGAATAGAAATTAAAAAAGAACAGCATTTATTTGAAATAGAAATTTTTTGCAACATTATAAATGTCTTTACTGTCACTTTTGATCAGTTTAATGTGTCCTTGCTAAATAAAACTATTAATTTCTTTAAAAAAAAAATATATATATATATATATATATGACCCCAAACATTTGAACAGTAATTCACTTTAGTTTGGTAAATATGCAGATATGCAAGATCTAACCTCTCCAAATGAATGCACATGCATAAATGTGTTTTGAATAATTTAGCTTTAATATATGTGTGTTTGTATGTGAGCATGCTCATTTGTGCCGATGGCTGGAGCAAGGGCCTGTCATGCACATGTGAGAAAGAATGAGCGCAAGGAAGGAACGATGAAGAAAAAAGAGTGATGTCATAAGCACAGAATGTGAAAGCCTTTCCCTGTTAGATTTTTTTCAGCCTCACATTTTTATGGAAGCATCTCCACTATTCTTAATCACTGGTTGTCCACACTCTCATGGGAAGAACACAGGAACTGCCCCTCCCTGCATTCTCTCTGTCTCTCTCACTCTCTCTCTCAAGTGGAGGATCTATTTGCTTTTTATTTGTATGTTTTCTTGAGAGTTAACATGATGTATTCTCGAGACCTGGGTTCTCCGGTTGTGCAGCAGCATGGGCCAGTTCCTAATGTTCTGTCCGGTGAGGGATCCGTCTGGGGTCATGTTGGCACCTTACAGGTGCTCTGTGAAGAGCCCAGCAGTGCAGGTTCACTGGGTGAAAGGGAAGAGTTAAAGATTCAGCACAACCTGAAGTAACACTTGCACATTAAGGGCAGGTAAGATGGGAAATTAATTCAATCTTTGGACTTTGGAATAGTGCTTTCTTCAGAAAGTTGTTTTAATTGGAATAATGGTGTGTATGCTATATGTTAATGTGTAAAATGTGTTTGCATATAATTTAAATTTATTGTTTACTTAAAAGTGTAATTCACCTGATTTTAAATAGTGGATACAATTACTGTAGTCTAACATAAAAGTTTGCTTTAACAGTTTTGCTTTTTTATGTGCTCGATGTTGTACTGTTTAAATATTGCTGAAAATTCTTGAATTGACTGTTTAATAGCAGGTTCTCATTGTGACAAAATATTCACCCCTTTTTTAAGAGGTTTTTTTTTGTGAGTTTTTATGAGCTATTTTCAAAAAATATTTAGTCTAATCCATTGTTTTTGGGTGAATGTGCTGGCTTGTCCTAAAAAAATAATCCTTAAAAACTAAATAAATTTTTTGATATTCTTGGAAAAGACAGTACCAATACTTGCTTAAACCAGATGTTTCTTCATCAGAGGATATAACAGTGCAGAGTAGTGATAAAAATGCAGTGCGAATCAGTTGGCAGGAATGTTTATCCTGTGACTTGAGCTTAGCAATGTGGTTTCAGGCAACAAATTATTGCAGCCCTTCAGTTCGGATCACAGCATGCCCTGTTGGGATCCTAGCGCTGTCTGTGTAAGATAGTGTTCGGTAGCGCTGCCGTGCGCTGGGCAGATCAGGAGCCGGGTCATATGGCATCCGTGTGGGGCGTGTGAAGATGTAGATGATGGAGCCTCTAGGGGAACTTGAGTGTTTGTGTGTATATGTCTGTTAGCTTGCATTTTTAAGTGTGTGCGACCCCTCTAGGTCACTGTTTTCCATTTCTTCAACCCTGTATCTCCGCAACCGAATTCACAGAAAATTTGCTTACATCTGGAGGAGCATTTCCGATTTCCAGATGCTGCCAAGTCTTGTCTTTACTTAGCACTGTCTCATCTCTCTTTGTAGTTTCACCATATCCATGTGGAGAAGAAAAGCATATTGGGGGAGGACGTACAAGTTTAAAGCTCTTGAGATTAAACGGATGGCTCATTATTTGATCTGATTATGGTGACATGCTGTTTAATGGACTGTTTCATAAATTGTCATTTGTTCCAGTAAGCATTAAATGTGTTTTTTTAATTCAATTTATTAAAATAATCAGGTTAAACGCTCCTCAGTTAAAACAGTCACTGATGTTTCTTTTCAGTTTAATGATCTGCTTGTTTATTCTTATTAATTCCCAAAACACACGCACACACACACACACACACACACAAACAAAGGGTCCTTGAATCCTTCCCACAAAGATGGAATTGAGCTGAGCAACATACAGTAATATGGCTATTGGAATCTCTTTTAAAAACAAAACATGAGGAAAAAAGTGTTTTTGAACTCCTTTTGAAGTTCTTATCATCAATGAAAAGGATGTAAAATTCTTAATGTTTCTAAAAATTGGCTTTATTTTCTTTATGTAATATATATATATATATATATATATTAATCATGACAACTCTCTGAAGATTTTAGCATGGTGATGGATATGACAATGTTAATGTATTTGGTCTTGGCGGAATAGATCTGCTACGCTGCTGCTGCTGCTGAATTGCTACTGCTGTTGGTTATTGCTGTAGTTGTAGATTATTGTTGCTGCTGCAAGCAAGTACAGGAACTTGCTACTGCACACAGTGCAGTGTGTGTTTCATTCATACTCGAAGCCGGAGGGCGCTCACGCACAGAAAGTCCTACGAGGAAATTCCTAATATGGACAAAAGCGTCCAGCTATCGCTGTATGAAAACAGTTGTTTTCACAGAAAACAGAAACGTTTGGAAACATGAAGACATTAAACATACGATTGCGACAATATATGGT
>NW_015638575.1:13608-18743 GCF_001515625.1 Sinocyclocheilus rhinocerous
CTGTATATATATATATAAACATTTCTGTCCCCCTCACTTCTGAAATGATGGCTACGCCCCTGATATAGAGAGAGAGAGAGAGAGAGAGGAGAAATATACCCTACCCAGTTATCAGGGAACATTCCCATAACTTTCATCAATGTTTTTTAAAGGTAATGTAAATATTGAGACAAAACATTAAATTAATAGCACTATTAATATTTAATATACATTCCCGTAATGTTGAGGAAGGAAACATTCTTTCAGTGTTCTTGAAACATTCTTATGATGTCATTAATATTGGCTGAATGTTTTTTGTAATATTAGCAGAAAACATTTTGACAATAATATTCATAGAACATCCATATGATGTTTTTATAATATTTCTAGAAAATGTCCTTAGAACAAAATTCTTGGAATATTATACATAACTGATGAACCAAATCTAAGGAGAAAACATTTTTGTTCATTATTCTCAGAAAGTACTTTAATTATTAGAAGGATCAACTAACAGCTAACATTTCAAAATGATAGAATGGAATGTTCATCTAACGTTCACATAACCAAGAAGAAACGTTCTCAATACAGAGATAACATTACTTAATGGGAATTTAGCAAATTGTTCTTAGAACATATTTTTGTTACATGAGTAAACATTTCTTTATTCACCCACTCTAGTCGAGAGTTATACTGTTATGCTACTGTAACCTCTGACCTCTGTGTTTTTCATTGCTACCATAGGAATTTGAGAATGCAGAGGGAGAGGAATATCCAGCGGATATGTCCATGCCGGCATCGCCTGCATCGCACACCGGTCCTGACGTCTACATCCTGCCTCTCACCGAGGTCTCTCTGCCCGTCGCCAAGCAACCTGGCCAATCAGGTGGGTCATCGTCACACTGTATCTGTGGAAATTGCTATATGAGCTGGACCAGATGTGATAGCACTTAAGAAAGCGCAAGACTATTGAGGATTTCCTCCCAGTCCTGAATCCACTCTGACCCCGCTTATGCAACTCCCATATGAGTTTCACATTCTCTGTACTGAATTTTTTTTCCAGAGGATTTTGTTAATGTGTTTGGTCCCGCTTCCAACCCACAAGATCTCCAGTGTAAAATCCAGAAGAGACCAACGCCCTGCTGCTGCCTCCACTCTTCCCTCCTGGGACAGACTCTCTCCCACATCCCGGCCTTGCTCTGGACCTTCAGAACCCAGGCCATCTACTCCATGCCTATGGCTATCAGCGTTGTGCAAAATTCACAATTAAACAATTTATTCACAAATAAAACTTCAATTTATGAGTGTGAATTTTAATTGAATTGGCCACGCCCTGCTGGAAGCTGAATTGGAATTTGAATGGAAATGAAGGGATGTTAATACCAATTTAAGTTAATGTAATAGATTTTAAAATTTAATTGAATAAATATGATGAAATAAACAAACTAAACACAAATTTCTATAGATTACATTTCAAACATATCTACACTACCACTAAGTTTGGGGTTTTAAAAGGGAGTTTTAAAAAGAAGTCTCACTTTGACCAAGGCTGCATGAATGTTATCAAAAATACAGTAAAACAGCAATACTGTGAAATATTGTTACAACAATATATTTTAAAATGAAATTTATTTCAGTCAGTTATTTAAGTCAGTCAGCCAGTCTCTTTGTAAAACAGACCTTCAACCTAAAAGGCTTTTTAAACTTACTTCTCTATTTAAAAATTACAGTTATATGAATCTTGAATCTTTAAATTTCAGTTCATTTGAATTTTTCTTACATTAAAATTCATATTGAAATTCTGCTTCCTTTTTTCTACATAAATTCAAATTCAGTAACTAAATTAGGATTTAAAAAGCATTCTCATTTCAAATAGTGCACAACTCTAAAAGCCATGGAGAATAGTGGCTTTCGTCTCTCTGAATTTAATCTACATGGGTTGCCCTGAGACCACAAGGCTGGCGGGAGCAAATACTTTGAAGAGAAACAGACTTTTCTTCTCTCTCTCTTTTTTTTTTTTTCTCAAATTTCTGTGATTTGCGTGCACTTCACTGGTGCAAATTCTCTTGTTTTTCAGTACAAACATCCTTAAAGATTAAGACTTGTTTACATTAGAATATTTCACTAATTAAGTGTATTTTTCTTACTCCACAAGCAAATTTTCTTGAAATCCAAACAATTTTTCACTCCAACATTTTTTTGTCTTTGTTTTCCGGCTTTCTCTCTCTCATTCCATCTCGATCCGCACAACATCTGCCTGTTGCATAATGCCGCCTCAGCCAGCCTACATAAATGTGCCTTGGAATCTGAGGAATCTGGGAGACGATGTGTACAGTCCGATCCATGGATACCCTGTCTCCCTCTTCCCCACAACAGCTCACTTTATTATAGCCTGGCGGGCCTTAATGTGGTGCGATTAGTAAAGGGTCAGAGGTTAAGAGGTTGTGGTTTTCTAGATTCAGCTCACAGAACTCTCACGCTCTGGCATTTCATTAATGCGATAAGTGAATAATAGATGCAGTATTTTGCCACCGGACAGATAATAATGCCAATTCTTCAAAGTAAAAATGGTGTAGTCTGTAATAAGACTTTCATAAACGGCCCTGGTTTTAGGAGTGGCTGGAATGATGTCACTCCTTAAGGATGAGGTTGAGGTAAGAAATACAAACCTCCTGCCAGGAAGTGCAGGTCTCAGTCACTGTGACACAGATAGCATCTGTCTGTAATCAGACGTGTCTTTCTTCTCCTGGGATGTCAGTTAGACAAATGAAGAAGCTAATTGTAATGTTTCTCATCCGATTTGAGATGTTTCAGCCAAAGAGTTTATGTATTGCACTCTGGTGTGCAGTATCCACCCCAACGCAGCTGTGCTCATAAACACACCCTCACACACACACACAAATCTATATCTGAGCAAGTGAATTCTCTGAAGATCACATCATTTCATATGCAACATGCACACACCCTCTTTATCACACTCACTTCATTAAACTACATCACTGAAATATTATTCAAACTCATTTGCATTGCTGGGAAAAACAGACTAGAGGGACAAATAAAGCAAGACGTGCACAGCAGCAGTAAACACATTTCACCGTGTTTGATAATGTATGATAATTCTGTTTGGTTAGAGTGGAACGATTTCTCTCCATTATTTTCCTAACGACTGCATTCCCAGCAGCCATCTGGCCAGCGTGTCACTGTCAGTGACCAACACCAATGAGCAAGTCAAGCAGTCAATCATGTATTCAAATAAACACTGAGCAAATTCTGACACGTGATGGGATTTCTGTTGGCATGTTGTTGTCATACTGTTGGCAGATCTCAATGTTTTTCTATTTAGCGCTGTTTTGTTCATATTTGGCTAAGTACACACTGAAGTTTTAGTGACAGGTGCATTTAATGTGGGATTTAATCTCCTAAATTATTGTTTTATGTGTGTGGTATACAGAACAATATATATATTAATATATAAATCTTGAACTTGGTTGACGTAACAGCAATGCTTTGGTGTGTCATGGCTGTATAAGAAAAATAAATGCTTACAGTTCGCTTTTTTTTTTTGGCTAAACTAACACTAACCTGCTGGAAAATCCAGTTAACTGTGTTTTGGGAATGTGATAGCTGGCATGGATTTTCCAGCAGAATAGAAATCGGAAGATGGATTATCATCTGGAAATTATTATTCAGTTTGGACTTGTGATGAAATGTTGTAAGCAATGAATGTCGCTATATTTTTTGAAAGTGAATTTATAAAGAACTGGACTGACATAAGAATAGCAACATTTTAGTGTCTTTCAGCTGTAAACAAGAAACATATGCCAGCAGTTTGTGTTTTTACCAAGCTGACCTGCTGGAACATCCAGGTTGAACTGTTAGCTGTGTTTTGGAACATCTTAGCAGGTTTCTGGCTGACCTAATTTGATAATTAGCTGGTTTAACTGGTTTAAGTTGGTCAGACCATGTTCAAAAACCAGCCTGACTACCATAAGCTAGTAGGACAAGCTAACAGCTGGTTTGTTGCTAATCCAAGGTGGTCTAGCAGCTTGGACCAGCTAATGGACAGCTTAGACCAGTGTTTCCCAACCGGTGCCGTCTGTCGAGAGCAGGGGTGCCGTGTAAAAAATCCTTTTTTAATATTTTTAAATTGCTAAAATGTTCAAAAAAGCATCTATTATATAATATCCATTTCTGATGTCGCCAATAATTAGAGATGCACCGAAATTTCGGCTGCCGAAAATTAGTTCTCCGCTCAGGATTCACGTGGTGTGACGCTCTGCGTATTATCCCGCTCTATGCGTGTGCGCTCCGCTCAGTCGCTCCACTCGTATACCGTTCATGCGAATCGGAAAAGCAAAGTCCACTCAAAAATTGAGCCGACAGCAAACATCGATGTAGTACAGTATTGTTTCTGTCTGCAATAGCCCTACTGTGCTGTAACAAGGTGTGGTAAATGGGCAACTCTGGTAACGCTGCCCTCTCATTCATTGATCCGCTAACCGCTATGTTATGCTCACGTGTTCTGATAATAATAGCTTTCTAGGACTAAACATTATTTGGATAATATCTGGATATATAATGGATAAATATCTTAACCCTACTGTTAGACCTACCTAAAAAACTAAAAAGCAATTTATTTAATTCGAAGGCCTGTCGTAATTTTTTATTTGTGCTATCATTATTAATTTCTTTATTTGTTCTTATTTTATTACTGACTGCTTACTTGTCATTTTTTATTAAATTCAAAGTTTGAAATCAAGCTATCTCGTGCTACTGCACCAAAATTACCCCACTGTAAAATAAAAAAAACACTGAGTGAGCAAAAATTTGTGAGATAGCTAGTTATAATGGTAATTAAATAATGTTTACATATGTATAAAAGCCTACATTAAAATCTGTCATATAAATTGGTCTCTTCATTAGAAATTAGCCTACTGATTGCCACCATTGATGGACAAATGTTTTAAATAATATTAAAAATATCTGTATGACATTATATTCTGCAGTTCTTCCCTGTTGTACCGAATATCTATACTTTTCAAATTATCATATCGAAGTTAGAAATTCAAATATTGTGACAAAATTAATTTTGTAGGGTGCCACAAGTTTGTTAAAATTTCCAAAGGGTGCCGCGACAAAAAAAAGGTTGGGAAACACTG
>NW_015638575.1:19535-35044 GCF_001515625.1 Sinocyclocheilus rhinocerous
GCTTTGGCGATCGGCGCTCCAGTCAATCTACTCCACAGCCAATCACGGCCCCCCTCCTTGCTCGGGCCCCGGGGCTTCAGCCCCGCCTAGCCCAATGGTTAAAACGGCCCTGGATAGAACGACAGACAGACAGACAGACAGACGGATGAAAGGAAATCTCAGAATTTCTGAAAAAAAAATCCAAATTTAAGCACCTTGCATGAACCCTGGCCTACATATGAGGTAACTGTCATTAAGGTACTGTACTGATTTAAAACCACCACCATTTAGAACCATCTAGTGTTCAGTCTAACCCAATTACAAAATGCCAATAGACAGTTACAAAAAGGCTTTCCACAGACACAATAATACTTTAGACCAGTGTTTCCCAACCGGGGTGTCGTCTGTCGAGAGCAGGGGTGCCGTGTAAAAAATGATTTTTTTATATTTTTAAATTGCTAAAATGTTCAAAAAAGCATCTATTATATAATATCCATTTCTGATGTCGCCAATAATTAGAGATGCACCGAAATTTCGGCTGCCGAAAATTAGTTCACCGCTCAGGTTTCACTTTCACGTGGTGTGACGCTCTGCGTATTATCCCGCTCTATGCGTGTGCGCTCCGCTCAGTCGCTCCACTCGTATACCGTTCATGCTCATCGGAACAGCAAAGTCCACTCAAAAATTGAGCCGACAGGAAACATCGATGTAGTACAGTATTGTTTCTGTCTGCAATAGCCCTACTGTGTTGTAACATGGTGTGGTATATGGGCAACTCTGGTAACGCTGCCCTCTCATTCATTGATCTGCTAACCGCTATGTTATGCTCACGTGTTCTGATAATAATAGCTTTCTAGGACTAAACATTATTTGGATAATTGGTAAAAAAAAACCAAGTTAAATATCTTAACCCTACTGTTAGACCTACTTGAAAAACTAAAAAGCAATTTATTTAATTTGAAGGCCTGTCTTTATTTTTTATTTGTGCTATCATTATTAATTTCTTTATTTGTTCTTATTTTATTACTGACTGCTTTCTTGTCATTTTTTATTCAATTCAAAGTTTGAAATCAAGCTATTTCGTGCTACTGCACCAAAATTACCCCACTGTAAAATTAAAAAAACACTGAGTGAGCAAAAATTTGTGAGATAGCTAGTTATAATGGTAATTAAATGATGTTTACATATGTATAAAAGCCTACATTAAAATCTGTCATATACATAGGTCTTTTCATTAGAAATTAGCCTACTGATTGCCACCATTGATGGACAAATTTTTTTAATAATATTAAAAATATCTGTATGACATTATATTCTGCAGTTCTTCCCTGTTGTACCGAATATCTATACTTTTCAAATTATCATATCGAAGTTAGAAATTCAAATATTGTGACAAAATTAATTTTGTAGGGTGCCACAAGTTTGTTAAAATTTCCAAAGGGTGCCGCGACTAAAAAAAGGTTGGGAAACACTGGCTTAGACCATCTAGAAACCATCTGTCATGTTCCAAAACACAGCTCAAACTGGATCTTCTAGCGGGATACTAGAGATTTGTCGAGCATTATTTTAATACTGTGATATTTTACAGTACTATTTATACAATTTATTAATATTTTCAATTAGCTTTAATTTTCACATTTTCGATTTTCATTTTTGTTTACATTTTAGTAATTTCAAAACTAAGTCATATTTTTAAGTCATTTTAAATTTTTCTAGATTTTTTAATTGCTAGATTTAATTTATTTCTCAGCTTTAGTTTTAGTCATTTTAGCACTTACTTTATTTTTTTATTCTTTATTAACTTTATTTCAGTTATTTTCCAGGGCAACATTTCTATTTTTTATTTTATTATTATAATTTTTTTATTATTAATATTTATTTTTGTTTTATTTCAGCTTTATATTTTTTTTATAGTTTTAGTTTTAGTTAACAATAAAAACACTGGTAGAATATTTGAAAGTGTTCTTTGTGTTTGGCTTTGTACTGCTAATGTTTGAGATACACATTGATTTAATTCATAATTGAATTTCACACAGTTGAAATCCAGGCAGTTTGTAACTATATCTTCAATCTCTTCATATATTCTGTACAGTTGTTTACTTTATATTATATTACAATATTTATTCTGATTTGTTCTTTCCTATCCTACACCCACATCAAACATTTCTGATTTGCTTACCGGCCATTTGCTTTCCCAGTGCTGAGCTAGAAACAGGAATAATAGCATTAGTGTTTCCGTCCTCTCAGTGGTACCAAGCAGCACCGCCAGCATGACAAAGAGCCCGATTCTCCCCAGCGAGGGCTCTCTGAGAGGGGGCAGGCAGAATGAGCAGTCTCTGCAACACCACATGGGTGTAAAATATGGCTGCTGCATAAAAAGGGGACAGAGAGTGAGACAGTATGTCATAGACTTTTACAATAAACTGTTTATGGGCACGATGAGATGAGTGAAAGAGAGAAAGGGACTGTTATGGCTTTTTGAGCTGATAGAGATATGCAAGGATCTGTCAGATGGTACAGAAAATCACTAGTCAAATTCGTCCCTTCTGCGGCAGCTTTCTCTGACTTCTGCTTTTCAGAAAAATGCCTTTCAAGCAGTCTGATAGATCAAGGGGAGATTTTGAACTCTTCAGACGATCTCTTGAATTTGATTGTGTGCCTTTCAACATCACTTTTGCACAGAAGATTGCTCACTGCTTTTTGGAGAGGATATTTGGAGGATGATTTTCTTGTCGGAGGAAAGGAAAATCTTGACGAAACTTTGTTTTATGCACTTGCAATGCTCAATTGTGCACTAAGGGTGTGTTGGAATAGTTATTAATGTTGTTTAAATTCTGGGGGTTTTTTTTGTTGTTTTTTTTTATGTGTATTTTAATTAAAAAAATTTATTAGTATTTTTCATCCGTTTTGTTTTTATACGTTTGCTTATTTGACAATGCAATGGCTCTAACATATATTAGATGCAATAGGGGTCCAAATGTGAAAATGCTGCTGTTCTGCATTTTTCTAATTTAATACCATTTTTAATTCCAAATTATATTGTCAGCATAACAAATTAATTGAAATCTTGATGAAGCAGCACTTTGAGAATGATCTGAAAAGCATCTTGTGCTGCATTAGAAGCAAGAACATCTGATTGTCTGTAAAACAGAAATATTTCTTATTCATGGCATGTCATTTTTCCTTTTTTAGTCCAGCTCCTGAGATCCACGGATCTTGGCCGTCACAGTTTGCTTTATATAAAGGAGATTGGGCATGGCTGGTTTGGCAAGGTAAGTGTAGTTGGTTTATTGTTTATTTGCTTTGTGTGTTTGTGCACCTCACAGATATGAATGCCTTAGGCATGTTCTGCTACGGATCAAAGATTTAGTTCTGTAGTTTAGACCCAAGGATGTGAAAATGTCTTACACACCGTTTTACCTTTGCCGCGCCTCAGTAATACTCAAGCTTTGATGTTGGACTTGTGTCGAGAATTTGATGATATTTCTGTGTAGAAGTGAATTACAGAAGCACTTTAGTGTTTGGAATAATTGTGCCTCATTCACTCTCATTCTTTCTCTCTTTCTCTCTGCTTCTTTGTCTTTTTGTAACACACATACATAAACACACACTACCCCAATTACCCCAACTTTCCATTAAATGGGTATGTCCATCTGTATGTCTGTGTCTCTGCGGCTGCATGTTTAACAATGTCTCATTTGGTTTTGTGTTGTTTCGTCTTAATGCATTTCCTTTTGAGCATCTTTTCGCATGATTCCTGGACTTGATTTAAATCTTTTTTGGGTTTGTTTGTGTGGAATATCTTCCATTTGTCTTCCATTTCCTTCCTCCCTTCCTGTGTACCCATTTCCTTTATGTGCACATCTGTTTGTGTCTATCTGTGTCACCCTGTCCATAATTGTGTGTGTGTTGTCCATTTTCCCTCTGTTCATACCTGTATGTGTGTTTCTGTTGTCTTTCCCTTGTGTGTTTGTGTGTTGGTGGGATGTCGTTCGCAGGTATTGTTGGGGGAGGTTCACTCTGGTCTCAGCAATACCCAGGTGGTGGTGAAGGAACTAAAGGCCAGTGCCAGCGTGCAGGACCAGATGCATTTTCTGGAAGAGGCCCGGCCATACCGGTAAACAAATCATTGCATTGTATATTTCATTTATACATTTTATTTAATCTCTTTTGCAAGAATAAATAAAAAGATTTGAACATTTTTAGGCTCAAACTCCTCCAAGGGTGACGGGACCCTATAAAAAATATACTGTTGCTTAGGCTAGTATGTCTGCTAAAAATAGTAATTTGTAATAAACACATTAAAATGTAAGACATTAAATGGATAGTTCACTCAAAAATAAATGTTCTCTCATCGTGTACTCACCCTCATGTTGTTGCAAAACTGTGGAACACAAAAGAAGATATTTTGAAGAACTGTTCCATAAAATGAACGTCAAAGGGGTCCAAAGCAACACTGACCCCATTGACTTTCATTGTATGTGCAAAAAAAAAAAAAAAAAAGAGTATGTTCTTTTGGGTTCTACAACAGAAAGAAATCCATACAGGTTTGGAACAACATGAGGGTGAGTAAATGATGACAGAATATTCATCTCTGAGTGTATAGTATGATTGTGGTGTATTGTAATGATGATTGGGCTGAAACTCTTTCTGCAGGTCTCTCCAGCATCCGGCTCTAGTGCAATGCCTCGCTCAGTGCACAGAGGTCACACCCTACTTAGTGGTCATGGAGTTCTGCCCACTGGTTAGTCCAATTTTTATTTTTTTATTTATTTTTTTTATTTTTATTTTTTTTGTTTTGTTTCTTTTCTTTTCTTAAGGGTGACTTTTTGGGACGTTTGCCTTGTGGACAATGAAACTTCTCATAGACTTTCATTGAAGGGGGCCATATCTAGATACCAGAATATGATGGAGACTTTAGAGAGTTTGGCCAGTAGGCCAATTTTTAGCCAATTTTAGCTCTATCAAAACAGTACATTTTGCTGCTTGATTTTGCAAACTGGTATTTATCATCATATTATTTTAATTAATTTTATTAATCAAAAGCACTGGTTTGTAGCGCAAATATTTTTACCGTTTACTGCACTTTGTTATTCACCTATAGCAGCTCATGAATCAAAAGCACATTCAGAGGCAACAGCTTCAACTTAAAAAAATAAGGTGGAAATGCAAGGGTCACAACATGATAGTGTGCTTCTTTATTTCATGTCATTCTTCTTCTGTTATTGCCTACCTAGGTCACATGTGCAACAGCATATTATTTTGAAACAGAACTGCGCTTAGCAACAACATCAAATAGCTGCTCTCATGATGTCTTGCTATATATCGCCCCCCAGTGGTTAGCTGAAAATAATCAGGCTCACAGCACAATCTTTTGATGTTTATACATACTGATTAGCATTTTGTGTTTTAGCATGTGTTTTATGTGTTTAATGTCAACAGGGTGATGTTAAAGGTTACCTGCGAAGCTGCTGGGCAACAGATTCCATGACCCCTGACCCCTTACTACTTCAGAGGATGGCGTGTGAGATCACTTCAGGCCTGCTTCACCTTCACAAAAACAACTTCACCCATAGGTCAGCCAACACTTTTATATTTACTTCAACTTTTTGGAGAACCTTTGAATCCTTTAGAACCGAAATATAATAGTTATCATCACAATCTTCTTTATCATTCTCAATTTGAGTACTGGAAAACTGCCATCCGATTTAACAGTATGAGCATGAAGCTAATGAGTGTGAATATCTGCATTGCCTGCTTCCTGTCTCATGGTTTCTCCCTGCAACAATCTCCTGATGCTGCCTGAGTGTTTTTACTCCACTCCAGCATCAGTGATTTTGTTGCCGGGGGTCACCACACATCTACAAGCAAATTTAACATGTCCTTGCCAAGATACTTTGAACAGGTTCCTGAAGAATTATTTTTGGAAAGTAACATCACAGTGCAGTAAAATGACGGCTATTTCTGGCATTGCATCTGTCATACTTTGTAACTGTATGTTAATTTTGTGCAGGCTTGCAGTTTTGTAAATGTCATCCAGTTATGTTTGAGCTAGCGATACGAAATCATGTAGGCCATGTCCTATTTTCAGAAGGTGCTTATCGTTTATTTATTTATTTATTTTTGGTGCTCTGATTTTCTGCAGTGATCTGGCTTTAAGAAACTGCCTGCTAACATCAGACATAAAAGTTAAGATTGGAGACTATGGACTATCGCATAACAAGTACAAGGTGTGTACACTTAAATCTATACATTTTTATCTACTAATTTGTATCTATAAAATGTCTAATTATTAATAGTAATATAAACCTGAATATTTTAGATTATATTTAGATTGCATTCATTTACTTGTTGATTTTGTGCTTTTTTTACTCAAAATGTGGTAAGTGAATTTCATTAACTCGAGCTCTTTCTCTTCATGTCTGTTTATCCCCAGGATGACTACTTTGTGACATCAGACCAGACCTGGATTCCCTTACGCTGGATTGCCCCTGAACTGGTTGATGAGGTTCATGGTAACTTACTGGTGGTGGACCAAACCAAGGAAAGCAACATCTGGTCAGTACCTTCACATGAAATTCTTGCATCTGTGTAACATAAATTTAGTGTTGAATTTAGGCCTTTATTTTGCAGTTTTATGAAGAACAAACAGCCTCCTGAATAACCTTTATTATTGATTATAGATATCAAGTCATTATTGATTGATGCATTAATTGCTGTTATTTACCAGAATACTCTGTTTCTCTCTGTACATAAGGTCACTCGGTGTAACAATCTGGGAGCTGTTTGAGTTGGGGAATCAGCCGTACCGCCATTATTCAGACCGACAGGTTCTCAGCTATGCTGTAAAGGACCAGCAATTGAAGCTGCCCAAGCCACTTCTTAAGTACCCTCTTTCTGACCGCTGGTGGGTGTCTAATAAACTTTAAATTGCACTTCTTACTCTTTTTATTAACCATTACCTAGAGTTAGAGCCCTGAATTGTCAATTTGCTAGAGCCTTTCAGTTTTCACCCTTCTCTTTTGGAGTCTTTGCTCTTAAAACTATTTAAATTTTGTTGTTTCAGATATTCAGATAGTTTGGTTTTAACACAATTTAACTGAAAAAAACAGCATGCATATGGTGGTTAGGTATGTTTTGAAGCATGGCAGCTGGTTTGAGTCGGTTTAAGCTGGTCCTTAGCTGGTCTTGAGCTGGTTTAAGCTGGTCATGCGCTGGTTCTAAGCAACTAGCTCCTGCCCAGGGCAAGCTCATAACCAGCTAAGGACCAGCTTAAAACAGCTCAAACCATGCTTCAAAACATACCTAACCAGCATATGCTGTTTTTTTCAACAGGGTTTCCAGTTAAAATTTCTAAAAATTCTTTAAATAAAATAAATTTGCTTGAGGTCCAACACTGCATTGGATTTTAAGATATTATATTGTTAATTGATTGATCTCAAGCTATAAAATGCAATCTAAAAAAACATTTTATGCAGTTACTTCTCAAGTAAATGTATCTTGTTTTAAAGATTTTTAGATTTATTCCTACTGAAAAATAGATCCAAAAAACTCATTAAGAAGTCAATTTTGAAGTGAAACTTTTAGTAACATTTTCTCTAAAACGGTATGATGTTTGTGTTTCTGTATCCCCAGGTATGAAGTCATGCAGTTCTGTTGGCTTCAGCCTGATCAGAGGCCCAATGCAGAAGAAGTTCATCTGCTGCTAAGTTACCTATGTGCCAAAGGAGCCAGTGAGGCAGAGGAAGACTTTGAGAGACGCTGGAACTCCATGAGACCAAACACAAGCCATGCTAATGTCCATGGAGCCGGTGCACTAGCAATCGACATGCCCATGTCATCCACCACTTCCTCATTCCCCCTACTGGAGCAGTTCCCCACTGGAGACGGCTACCATTCAGAATCTGGAGATGACATCTTAACGGTTACTGAAACCAGCCATGGCCTCAACTTTGAGTACAAGTGGGAGCAGGCACGGGCTGAACAGCACTACCAATCCTCATCCACCACGGGCACTTTGGGTCAAGGCAGTCCCCATTGTCAAGAGGTGTACTACCCTCCGGGCGGAATAGTGGGGGGCTGTGCTGTTGAAGGACTTGCCCTAGGGGTTTCTCCTTCATATTATGAGCCCAAAAAACTACACACCCCTGGTGTGGTACCAGTCCTGAGTGCTCACAGTCCATCAGTGAATAATGAGTACTACATTCGCATTGAGGAGCCAGTACAAAGCAATATTGATATGAACTTCACCATGTGTGCTTACAGCCCAGAGTTTGGGGGGAGCAATGCAAGTTTTCTAACAGGTAGTGGAGACTCTCGGGAGTGTATGAACTGTCCCCCTGAAGATAAACCAGACATTTATTGGTCAGCAGATATCCACAAAAGTAGTGCCTATGATTCAGACACAAGTCCTGCTATGTCTCTAACTATGGAGCCTCTTTTGGACCATGGTAGCCCTCTTAGAGCATGGGAGTCTGGTCACTATGTCTCATACAAAGACAGGGATGGAGGTTACTACTATGAACCATCACCTCCTAGGATCATAGACCGCTACCTGATACGAGACCCAACAGAGCCTCCAGAAGAGAGCTGGGGGTCTCGAAACTTAAGACAGGCACTTGGGGAACTGGAGGAGCCTTTAGGCGTCTCACCATCACTTGGAAGTCCTCCACAAGGCTATGCTGATCCTTACTTGGAGAACATTCAAGGCTCCATTATAGGAAAGAACGTTATGGGAGGATATTATGATATGATGGGCTCTTTGAGGAAGACTATGCCAGGTAGCCACTCAGTTTGTATTGACATGGCATCAGGTGGGGCTATATTTGTAGGACGAGATGACAGCGACTCTGATGAAGAGGAAGACATCTTTGTGGAAAGGCGAGGAAGAAGCTGGTCCACCAGCAATCCAGCAAATACAAACACAAGGACCTTGAGTCAAAGACAGGGGTCTTGTATTCAAGATTCGTATGCAGATTTCCACTACAATATGCCGATGACTGACGTTGAGGATACATGGCCAGAAGAGCAGACCCTGTCGTACCATATGGCCAAACCTGTTGACTACTTAGAGGCAACAGTCAAAACCAACACTTGCCTGGTGCATGGAAGACATGTACCTTCAAACCCTTCACCCGAGTGCAGCTCATATATCCATATGTGCCATGAACCCAGAGAGGCTGAAGTATATCCCGTGCCATGTTGTCAAGCTTTGAGCAGTTCACATTTTGTAGATCCTCTAACAGGAACATTTGTGAGGAACTGCTTCATGATTGACTGTATTCCAGGGAAACCTATGACATTGCCCAAAAAAGACCAACACCTAGGCCAAGCACCTTTATCTGTTGGATATATAGTCTCCAAAATAGAGTCATCAGGGGAAGGTGCCAAACAGTTTGACTTCTCCCAGCAGTATGTGGATATTGCGGTAGGGGAAGCAAACTTGAAGCAAGAAAAAGCTTTGCATGAAGTTGCATCTCCAACAGATCCCAAAACTGAAATTATTGCCATCACTCCACAATTGGAGAAATCCCAAGCTGAGTTACCCAAATCAGAGCCAGAGTCAGACTTAAGCAAGACAGCAGACAGTGGTGTGGACCATGGACGCTCTAGTATCAGTCTGGTGGAGATTGATGACTGCAGCGATGATGACATCACTGACGTAACCTCTGGGATTTTTGGTGACTTCACCATTGAAGTGGAAACTGTTGACTACACCAATCCAACATTCAAGTCATTACAAAAGCAGGTTGGTACGCCAGACTCCATGGACTCCATTGACATTCCATCTACAGCATGTTCCAGCGAGACACTCAGTCCTGCCTCTATTCATCCGTCAAGCTCTCCCAAGACAGTGGACAGTGGATATGACACTGAAAACAATGAATCTCCAGAGTTTGTCCTAAAGGAACCCCATGAGCTACAAGATTCTAAGGTTTTTATCCAACCCTTGGGAAAAGTGACCTCTGGGTCTAACTTTGTCAGTGAAGAACAAGAGATTAAAAGGGCAGAAGATGAGAAACTAGAGGACAATATTGATACTGTAATGGCACTGACAACATTTGAGAGCAATGATGGAGAGTTGAAAGCGCTGAGTGATAAAACTCCATACAGAGATTCAGCCTACTTCTCTGACTATGATGCTGGGAAAGATAAAGAAAGCGAAGAGGACATCAATGAACTTGAAGATCAGAAAGATGGACCAGAGGAAATTATAGATAAAGAGGAGCAACTTCCTCCAAAAAAGGAGGCAGATGGAGATGAATATCATTTGCCATCTTCAAAGGAAACTGAAAAGGCTCCTGAACAGTCTGACGATGCAACCTCAAACGCTCCATCAAAGATCGAAGAAAGTATGTCTGGTTGCAACAGAAACAGTAGTGTGCCTCTTTCATCTCCTGATAATGAAGTGTCTACCATAAAAGATCATTTTGATGAGGATGAAAATTTTGGTGTAGATTCAGATCTTTCTGCAGAACTCGTACCATCTGAAGTATCTGATTCAGATACTTTGCTTGGTCCCGATGTAAAGCAAGAGGAATCTTTCAAGCAAGTAGGTAGTGAAGATAGTGTGTCTCTCGACCAAATAACTTCTGAGGGTGATGGTGCAAACACCAATATTCCAGAGGTCCTTATTGATGAGAATGAAGAGGGCATTGTCAAAGATGTCATTTTGTTCGAAGAGGAACTAGCATCTCAGAAGGAAAGGAACAGTTCCCCTACACATGAGAGACTGGAATCCATGAGTAAGGACTGTGAAGAAGGAGGACGTAAAAGAAGCTTCACACGTTCTGGCTCTCCTCCCCCTCCACTAGAAGGACGGGTATCTCCCACAGATGGAGAGGAGGCTGATGAGGAAGACGGCGACTCTGAGGATAGCGATGAGTCCGATGAGGAGCTGCGGACTTACAGTATCCAGGAACAGAGCGAAGAAAGCGAGGACGAGATCTTGACCGTACCTATCATTGTGAGTGACTGCAGCGATGCACACAAACTCAGAAGTCTGCTTAAGATGCCAACGCTGCTCAGCGACTCACTGTCTGACGAAACTGAGAACAAAAAGAAGGTGGTGTCTTTCTTTGATGATGTCACCGTCTTTCTGTTCGACCAGGTATTTTTTTTGTCCAGTTATTCTAAGATGTTTTCGATGGTATATTAATTCACATTTGAGTACTTTGGAAGTTTAATAATACAATTTTGTCAACCCCTCCAGGAAAGCCCAACCAAAGAGCTGGCAGATCAAAGTTTTCCCTTGGGTGGAGAGCCAAGCAAACCAAGTGCAAAGGGTAAAGCACAAAACCAGCAGGAAAAGGTCAATGCCTCCGATGACTCTTCTGACGGAAACATCTCAGAAGAGAGTAAGACACGCTTTCCTTGTTTTTGTTTTTTTGCCCAAGCAAAGTTTGTATCTTTTCTTGAGTATTTTTAACACTAATTATTTTCCATCCTGCTTTGTCTTCGATCTAAGGTGCAGGGTTTGAATGGGAAGATGACTTCCCATTGTTGCCCCTTCCCACATCTCCTAAGGGGTCTCCTCCGGACATCACTGCAAAGCCGAGCCTACCGAGTGGCAGTACTAAACCTGTGGCACAGGTCTCCCGTTTTACTGTTTCTCCATCCAGTGTGTCACGTTTCTCCATCACACATGTCTCGGATTCAGATATGGATTCTGCAGGAGGTGAGACAGCACATATTTGAAGCAGTGTTCTTATCATTAACTCTTTACCAGTGTTTGGCAAGTTACTCTGAAAATGTAATCAAATTACTAATTACTGATTACTCCTTTTAAAAGTAATCACGTTACTGTTCTGATTACTTTATTTCAAAAGTAATTAGTAATTAGTTACATTACTAGTTACGTTACTTTTTTCTCCATGAAATTTATGAAATCCCAGCATACACGCTCCCGATAAATATTTGTTATTAAAGCATCAACATTCACAGAACACTGTTATTTTTAACTAAAGCAAGCGGCTGCTGCGTGCATGGTTTGGCATGGCAGAATGCCAGCAAAGAGCGCTGCATTTATAATCTCTAAAAGACATCTCAGTTCATCGCAATCTCACAAATCTCTGTTATAACACAATAAATATATGCATAATGAATCTTTCATAATGTCTACAATTCGTGTGTTATAATGAGAGGATTCGTGAGCACGCAAATTTCAGCACTGCATTGCTCAACGCTGCAAACACGTGTTACAGCCTAAATAGAAACTGCATACGCTTGCACCTGTTAATCGTATAAGTATAAAATCGTATATTTTATATTAGTTCATGTTGCTTTTGTGCAATAGATGATTAACAATTTATTTGTTTTAGATATTTTATGTTTAGATATTTCTATTTTGCGGGAGTCCCGTGAATCACTTTATTCTCCCGCACACGAGTGTCTACCCGCCCTCACAGCACGCATTTTTTTTAAATGTTGCAAGACAGCGCCACCATTTTTTTTATAATTTTCACAAAATTTTCATGGCCCCCAGAATATTTTGTTGTATGATTATCTGAGCATACAATGTATGAAAAAAACAGAGCCTCTGCTTTTAAACAAAATAAACCAATTTGTGGATTTGTGCTTTTGTCAAAGACTACGCATGTCAGCTTACATGTGCATTAGCGGTGCTTCTTTCTGCTTCTTCTTCGCTTGCTTTTTGATCTGGAGATTCTGTACTAGTACAGAAGATGCATAATAGCGCCCCCTAATATATAACAGTAAAAATATGGATTGCCAGAAAATTCTGTCAATGGTGGGGAAGTGTTAACAGAAGCTAAATGAAAACATTTTTACTTTAAAAATTAAAAGGTTAATAATATAATTGTGAAACTAATTAAAAGCGTTTTCATGACTCCGAAACAGCTAAAATAAAAATGTCCACAATTTAATGTTAGTTTTGAAGTTTTGTTTTTCAAATTATATTGTCTTTTAACAGATTTATTCTACAGAAAAATCTGTTTTTATTTTCCAAATACTTTAGACATTCCTGGGATAATTTGCATGTTAATGAAATATAAAGCTAATGTAAATTTAATGTGTTTTTTTCCCCTCAAGGGAGCAGTGAAGATGGGGAAAGAGAGTGAATAACCGTACTACTGCCAGCAGTGAGCAGCACTGACAGACTCTTATTTATTTTTGTTTATTTTCTTTTTTGATTGAGGAGATCACAATAAGAAGGAGGTTTTGATCTCTTTGGAAACCGCTTTTGGATCCCCTCAAAGACAGTGCCTCTTAATTTCAGCAAACACTTCAGAGCAGCCCTTTTGAAGGGGCCCCAGAAGAAAAAACATGTGAAAATGACTAAAACATGATAGGAAACACAACCTAAAATTAAATGAGCAAAGTTTGGATGGATCTGCTTAGTTTATATGGACCTGCTGGAAACTGACTGTGACTGTTTACAACATCAGACTGTATTTTTGGAAAGTGTTGAAGAGACGCTAAAGGTATTACTGCATCAAAAATTGAATGAGGCCATCTTAGCGAAATGTAACAAAACTAAACCAAACTGATTTTTACTGTGAAATATCAATGCAGTGTTTGTCTAGAAAAGGAGGAGTTTTAAAAAGGATGTTATTTAAATGTCTTTATGACAAAAATGAAGTTCACGACACACAGCTGCCTTGTGTTTGTCACCTGCCTGAGAGTAGCATTGTGTTATGGTGACATGGCATTCTGAAACCACTTTTATGATTTTATTAATAATCACACTAGGATTATTATTATTATTGAATCTCTTCATAATTTGAATGTTTAGTGTTTTAGATCATTTTTGTTATTTACTTATTCAGTGCTTCAATTTAAATCAGTTTGTACATCAGGCAAATGATTTGGTTATTAATTTTTTGCTATTTCCCTGTTCATGGCAGAAATCATGTTTCACAGTCTGACTGAATATCTGCAGTTAAATCCATGAAATAATAACAAAAAAGATCTGAAGTTTTAATATGCCGTAGAAAAGTAGAAAAACTCAAAATAATCTCAAAAATAAATATTAAAAAATATGTAATTGACAACCTATTATGTAATA
Source organism: Sinocyclocheilus rhinocerous (assembly GCF_001515625.1). Lineage (NCBI taxonomy): Eukaryota > Metazoa > Chordata > Actinopteri > Cypriniformes > Cyprinidae > Sinocyclocheilus > Sinocyclocheilus rhinocerous. The sequence goes on from NW_015638575.1 coordinate 33,541, forward strand.
GAGGATTTCATGATTTGACGTGTACAGTACTGTATTTAATGATGTATTTAGGGTGACTACTGGTGAAGAGGGACACTTAAACTCAAGCATCATCATTAATGTAAGATGACATCATTGTAATAATTTGTATTATATTATAAATAAACAGAGGCGATGACAAATGATCAAAAAGTGTTCCAGTTGACCTGTATTCACCATATTAAATTATGGTGTACATGCCTGCTATCTTTTGAGGATTGAAGCCGGGTTGTATTATGATCAGGGAGTTAATCATATACTTAAAGAGTGTTATTTATTAGTCAACATGTTTTATATTTCCTTGAACTTTGAAGAACAGATCAATGCTTTTAAGCATTGCAAGCCGCAGCGCTTCACAGACGTGTCACATTGAACTAGTTGGACTTTATAAATAGACCAATAGGAACAATTTAAATGGCTGAACAAAATGGACATATGATCGTGTGATTTTTTTTTTCCTCATATGGTTGGGAAACAACACATCGGACGTGATCAAGGAAGACGAGCCTGCTGATGTGACTGAGAACAGTGTACAGTACAGAGGGACTCAATGCTACCTGCACACTTCTGTGCGTCCAACCAAGCATAAATCTCGATATGCTACTCACGATATGTTCTGTTTGTTTGCCTGTGAAGGCATTTATTCTATGTAATCGTCTAGCTTAGATCAAACTAGACAACAGTCTGTACTATTTTTGTATTTGATTGAACAATTTTAAACTACTGAAAGATCAAATGGGCACTCGGGAGGTAAAGGAAAAAAATGTGTTTTCTGCCAAAGAAATGTATCACGTGATGTGGCACAAGCCGGATTTGCGTCCTGTAAGTTATTCTGATTCAGAGCAGCGGATTCACAGATTTTTCCTGGGAAACTTGCCTGTACGATGGTTTTAAATTGCAGTATAATGTTAAGCGAGAGTGTATGTAATTCTGTTCCTCAAATGTGTCACAAATTTAGTGAGAAAAATAAAACTATTCTGTTGGACAGTTCTCTCTTGCAGTTTGTTGTCGTTTTAATATGTAACTTTCATTACAACACATTAAAAGCAGATTCATCATAATATATGGGTGATTCTATAATTGGAGATACATTTGGCATTGCAGAAAATTAAGAAAAAAAAATTTTCACTAACAGATTTTTTTTTTCAGTATCTTATTGAAAACATATTTAATTTTAATAATTCAGTGCTTGCCAAACACAAGTTACTTCCTTTTCTACTTTTAATGAAAAAACAGATGTCTTTATGGTATTGTTTGTCAACTCTGTTACGGAAAAAAATTAGGCAATGTGTAGAAATAACAAATATTATATACAATATCCAGTTAAAAAAAGAAATGTTAAAATATTATAAGGGTGCAAAAATAAATCAATAATGTTTATTAGATTTTAAACAACAATTTTATTGTTTTTTTGTGAAAATAGTTCATAAACAGAGTTGACCCTTTAAGTAACAGAATTGTAAAGTAACAGAATTGACAGATTTGT
>NW_015638575.1:35258-37980 GCF_001515625.1 Sinocyclocheilus rhinocerous
AAAACTCCACTTGCTAGCATAAATGCTAAGAGCACATGGCACTAATGAAATCATGATTAAAAGACTTTTAAATAACACAAAGTGTGATCAATGAAAAAATCTGTTTTCCTTTTGATATTGTGGTAACAGATTTGACACTTTATAAAATAACTCTTGGTGTAAGAACTTTTTAGATTGAAAAATTTCCTTAGAGAGAGCACATAGACTTTTCAGTGCTTCAGATCTTAACAGTGAGGGAAAGTGACATCATTTCCTGTATCTTACATAGTTGTGGGAGATAATTCCACTAATTTAAAGGCAAAGTATGGTACGGTAACAGAGTTGACGCAAGATTTACGGACACACATTTTTATAAGAAAAGTTTTTTTTTTTAAATAATGTTGTCGAATTAGGTAAATGACTCTTTAGGGCTTTTATAAATAAAATGAATGAAATATTACAAAAAGAAAAGTACAATAAAATATTTTGATTACACAATGATACATGATGGAAAAAATGCACAGACTAATTTGGACAACAAGAAATCATGATTTTCAGCTATTTAAGACACGTTTTGCAAAAAATATATTGTTATGGACTGTAACATCTTGTAATTCATAACAATGAGTAACACAGTATTAAAATAATTAAAAATATAACCATCTGAAAAAAGCAGAAAAAAAATAATGACTTCGGACACCAAATGTACCTGCAATTATAGAATCACTCATATGCTAGATGGCAGCGTAACTGTACTATTTCAAATTGATGTTTTAGCAGGATAAATAAGATAAACACACAGGTAACCCTCAGTTTTATACAACTGGCTGTTTTATTAGGCTTTCTACACATATTATTTGTGCATATTGTTTGATATGACACATACAAGTGCAAAAACAAAGAAAACAGAGAGAAAAAATTATAATTCTTAAATGGGCTACCAAGTGGATCATATAAACAAATTCTCCGGATAAAATGATTCCAGTGAAACACAAAATATTTTCTCTCGATTTTCCATTCTCACTCTGTTCACATACAATATTTACATCGTATATGTACATACAGTATAAGAATACAGCATTCATAAACAGTGATTGTTGCTACATCTTTTCATTTGGAAGTTTGTATTATCTGTTTGGGAAAACTTTTTTCAAAGTTTGAATATTAAGTCGATTTGTGTGGGGAAAAAATAAGACAAAGAGGAAGAGAGGGGGGAGGCCATGCTTGAAGAGCAGTCTTTCTAATATACAGTTTAATAGAGATACAAAATCGAGAGGAGAATAGCTGTGAGATCTATCTTTTAGGCCCTTCTTAAGAGATCTTGAGGTTTTGGTATTTGCAAAAATTATACCTTGCTTGCTACATTGGAAATGTGGCCAAAAGAATATGGTCACTATTATGGTTTAGGAAAGGCTGAAAATCTTCTTGGCTGTTTGCTACTAGAAGTGCAGATTAAAATGAAAATCTAAGGTGAAAATCTAAATTTCACCGTTCTTTATTGAATTGCCCTTCGTTAGTTAAATATGATCGTGACACTTGAAGTGTGTTTTTCTTTTTCTGTGGAATACAAAAGTAAGCAAGATTTTGCCAACTGTTCCTTTACCTCACAATAAAGGCTCCAATAGAAGAAAATAAGTAGGGCTATTATACAGGTCTTCTGAAGCCATGTGATAACTTTGTTTATTACGCGACTCTGTGGAATACTTGATTCTGATTGGTCAGTCGCGACATTCCGAGGTATGCTATCCCTCGATAACAACCGGTAAAAGCTAATAACACAGGCTCATCCGGGTAACAGCAGTCGGCGCTGTACTCACTCTTGAACTATTTTTTCTTGGTGGAAGCTTTGCGTTTGTTTAGCTAATAAAATATTAAAACTCGATTCAAAATGGTGTACAATTATTTAATTATGTCATCCTAGTATCGCGGACTCGCTCTCGTTTCATACAAACGCAGCTGCTGCTATTTTGCTACGATTGTTTTGTACGCTGTAATGGATTATAAGAGAACTAAAACTGGTAAGGTTTGAAAACATTTTCGTTTTAATTCTTTTATTGCCTTAATTATTTTTGTGGTGAAATGTTGTGTAATAAGTGGTTTGACTGCACCGTTTCCCTTAAATGTCCGTCTAGTTTGAATTTGCCGCTTGCTCGCGACTGCTGTCTTCACGGAAGCTTTGCGTTCAAATATTTCAACTCAAATCAATCTTTCGCGTCTAATTATTTACTTATGTGGCATTATGTGGACGCTTCGCGTCGGAGTCCTGCTCACCCTGTCGGGGTTTATTCTGAGATAACAACCGGCTGGATGTACATTATCCCTTACGTAAAGGACAACATTTAAGGCATTATTGACCAAGAAAATCTGCACTTTTTATGTTTGACATGAGCAAGCACCAGAATCATGATAGTGATATGAAATTCCAACCTCTACAGTAAAATCAATCATGTAATATATCATATAAAATGTGTTTATATTAAATGAAGAGGTGCATTATTGTTCAAATATCAATTCGAAACAAGTCAACCAAAAACAAATATTCTATACGGTTGCAGGAGGGCAGCAGATTTCTGCAGAATCCTACATTTGTGTAGTATGAGACAAAAACACATTGTAGAAAAGAATCATGCAATACATTATACTTGGTCATTTGAGCAGTTTTCCTCAATGGACCAAACAGACCTTCTTGAGGTCTTCTAAAAATAATGAGGTCTTACTAAATGTATTTACATTTGTGTATTTT
>NW_015638575.1:38364-44687 GCF_001515625.1 Sinocyclocheilus rhinocerous
ATATATATATATATATATATATATATTTCAGTCATACACAGAAATCCACTTAATATGGATCATCAACTAGTGGCAATACTTGAATGATCAGAAGCTCAGAGCTTGGTTGTTTTGTTGCTTTGACTGTGGATTGTGGGTAATTTGCTGTAAGAAGGTTCTGTACAGTAGCTCTAGTCCATGTGGCCTGTAAAAATGTGTTTAAAAAATTGATGTCCTAATAAGGGAGTCGAGATCCAAGGTCTTCGGTTATAATGAGTTTGGGTTTCTGCTTGCTGTTGGAACTGCTTTGTCTTTGGCGAGATGCGAGCGCAAAAGTGGTGAATTGGAAAGGATCCGTCACTCTAAAAAACAAAAATACAAACCATAGCATCATATAAAGGACAGACATGCCATTGTTTCTAAGCATGCTTAAAAGTTATTACCAAAAATCTTGAAAAATAAAACATGCAGCATTCATTTAAAATAAAGATGCATGAAGCCTAATATTTGAGGGAATAGAAATATAAGGAAATGAAAATACACATTTGAGATTATTCGTGCTATAAAATCAGACATGTTGATTGTAATTCAAGTTCAGTCTCTTCCCGGAGTCATTTATGCACCTGTGGCTGCTCAAAAGATTCATGTCAGACTCACTATTTTGAAAGCATGTCAGGAAATGATCACATCATATTTTGCATTCAAATATGACATTGTACATGTAAATTGAATTCTTTAGAAAGCTGGAGCTTTAACACATAGACTGAGGAGGAAAGAACGTGAAACTGAAGTGAAATCAGTTATAACCGTGTTTGACATGCTATACATAATATACAGAGACCCAAAAAGTATTTTGAATACTTAAATGTGGTCTGAATAATTGTACAACCACGAAGTCTCTCAAGTTTTATACAAATTTTTTATATATTTAAAATGAACAAATAAAAAATACTATTTGTTTTGTTATATTTAATGGAATGACATTTCAATTTTAAGCATTTAAATAAATTTTGGGCCCATTTTATTATTTGAAGATTTGCTTTTGAAATGAAGATATTCAGTGCTGTCAGAAGCATGCCATTTTCTTTTACGTTTTTTTTCCCCTATACATTAAAATTATAAATGATCATGGAGATATAACTACATAGTTTACTCACTCAAAAGCGTTCAAATTCAGGAACCACACTGAAAAAATGAAAAAAGGCCTGGAGTTTGACTATTTGCCTTATTTAATGAAAGAAACTATAAATGCTTATATAACATCACACACATATATATATATATATATATTTATACTTTTTTTTTTTTACTTAAAAATGCAGTATGCACTTTCACAGAAAACGGTACAAAATAGAGACCGAAACTTTACAGATTATATATATATATATATATTACTATATATTATATATAACTAAGACAGCGCTTAACCTTCAGAAAATGCTGATCATTAACTACAGAAGGTCAAACCAAAGGACAGCAACTTTTTACAGTGAATCAGTTCAGCAGATTGTCAAAATTGTGATATCGGAGTTTCAAAAATGCTTCAAATCATGAGATCAAATAAAAATGTGTTTAAATTAGAATTTTTGGAATGAAAAAAAAAATCCTGACCATGTTTAATAAGAGTAAAATGAGTAGAACAGTGAAAGCTGCGTTCTATATGAACAATGTAATAGTATTACATTTCAGATTGTCTGCAGTGATCAATCTTATTGAGTATTATGACGACTAAAAAAAACTGCACAGACTGGGATGATTAAAAGAAACCATCAGCTGACAATTACAGATCAATTTAGAGACCTATGAATTAAACTGTTGACAATTACAAAGTCATCAATAAAAAATTGAATTATGACAAAAAAGGTCATAAAATCAAGCTAAGAAATGACTACACCGCTTTAATCTGAAGAAATGTTTATTCATCTTTTTAAGAGTAAAAAGTCACATGGTCATTTAGCAACATTACACTGTTCTGGTGTCGCCCAAAATACATGCACATTGGAGTTTATATACTTTACTGTACAATTATTGTACTTTCTCTCCTTTTAGATCCAAAAAGTGGGCATTCCAGAAGAAAAGGACATATATAAATATCATGACAGAGGTGGAGCTCTCTCTTAGCGTGGCGGCTGTACCATGGCCTTTACTCTAGTGCAGAAAGAAGAAACACTGGCACTGGCTTCCAGTCCTTGACACCTTACTGCTTTTGTCTCTAAATTCATCAAAACAGAGATGAAGAGTGTTGGCAGAGCTACAGCAAGACGTTGGTTTAGTTACACACAGAAAAAGACAAAGAGAGCAAAAGTGGGGGGGAAAAAAATAGCAGGAGGAGAGACAGACAGACACAAAGAACCTGGCAGGATCTTTAGTGCAGGAAAGCAGGAGAAAAGTAAAAGTGTACAATCTGTCGTCTTCACGCATACTTTGTGGTAATAATGAAGGTGCTTTTTATTTAATTGTGCATCACCTTCATGTACAACAATAAATCGACTTTTCAAGTACAATACAGAGAAAATGTAAAGCAGTGCACCTTTAAACAATTACTAGAGCAGACAAGCAACGTTTCTATCACATCAGAGAAACGTCTCTTTTATAGCTTAATCATAAGCATTTTGTTGCTATGAAAAAGGCAATTTCAAAGCATTTAATCCGTTCCCTTTCATTACAACACTGTAACTAAAAGACTTCAGCTTTCACTCCTGTGAAAAAGGCTAAAAAACTCACACAAGTGGTGTGTAAGTGTATCGTAAGCATAGCAGATAATGTTCAAATTGATACTAAACAAAAAAGGATGGTATCAAAGTTGGTTATTGCTGTTTTTACATATGTTTTGAATCAAAAAGCTGTACAGGGATCCACAGGGATCTTGTTGAACCAAATCAAACAATGTATCCATGTCAAAAAAAATCAGAAATACGATTACAATTCTACATTCGATTTAAAGTTATAGTATTTACAAATATTATGTGCTATGTACAAGGCACTGGATCACATGGATTATATTAAGACTTGGCACATCATGATTATGGATGTATCGCTGCAATGACCGCAACACAAACATCAGTGCAGAAAAGAAAAAAAATGGATAGTTCAGATTCTAAAATCTGATGAATTTTATTCTACATTAATAAAGTTGAGACGTTGCTTGGCAACCGTAACTGGCCCTAGACTAAAACTATATTGTTCATTTCTTTCTGCTTTTATTTATACAAGCAATGAGTCACCCGTTGCCATGTGTTACAGTGATTTACCATGGTTAGGAGGGTTATACCTCTTATCCGTGGTGAAATCACTAACACACAGCTTCTCACTGCTTGTACCTTCATGCGTGGTTGGTGATGAGACATGGATATGTAGGTACCAGTTGTCTTTTCTTTCATGCATGAACCATGAATTCCAGAAACAACCGATTTTTGTCATTTATATTTAAAGAATTTGTTTCAATTCAATCTTCACTTGAGACACAGGGAAGGTCAAATGTACTGCACATCAGACTCTACAACACTTGACGCATTTAGATACTTCATTGACTCCAGATGAGATATGAGATCATGGACGCCCTTTACATCAGCAATATAAGCAATGAAATGTAAAAACACTGAAAAAAATTGCTTAGGTATCATAATATAAATATAAGTCTTTTTGTGTCCCGTAGAAGAAAATAATATAATAAAATGATGTAAACAACAGAATTGTAATTTTCATGTAAACTATTCCTTTAAATACGTGGACCCCTGGATGGCAAAAGTTATGCATTTAGTTTAAACATTGCTGACATGTACATGCATGAAAGACAGACAAGAGATACATATAAACAATTCAACATGTTTACTGAAGCAAGTTCAACATCCTCATGATAGAAGCGTATAATGAGGAAGGTCAACATGGAATACTCAGCATTCCGGTTCCGTTAGGCTGCTTCCAACTGGGATAAAATAAGGGAAATAGAAGGTGGGAAGGGTGGATCTAGATCCTCTTCCTCTGAGGGTGGAGTGAAGGGGGATGGATTGTTGAGAGATGAAGGAAGACAGGGGAGTGTGTGTGGACGGAGGGGAGGGTGGTGTCTGTGTGTTTGTCTATCCTCTCACACTGTCGAAATCAATTTGCCCTCCGCACTGTGGAACAAAGAGAGGGAGATGCTGCCAGGTTGGCTTTGGACACAGACACATTAAAGCACAGACAGCATAAAGCCCTGATGTTCAAGGAATAGTTCACCCATAAATGAAAATTGGCATAATTTACTCACACGTTCCAAACCCGTGTGACTTTCTTTGTGGAAAACCAATGTACTGAAGCTTTTTTTCCCCCCAGTTATAATGAATGAGGACTGCAGCTTATCAGGCAAAAGCACCATACAAGAATAAAAATTAGTCCATATGACTTGTGCACTACTGCAAGTGTTCTGGATCCAATTATGTCAACTTTGAGTGAGAAACAGATGGAAATTTACACTGTGCACTGATAACCTTTCCCTTCAAAGCTGAAGTCAAGAACAAGAGCAGTCAGATTCATTGAACAGGGTTCATGAGATTTATGAATATAGGAAGTTCGTTTTTTGAACCTAGAAAGTTCCAATCTCCATTTTTTTTGTGTGTGTGTGTTTGAAGAAAATAAGAAAGTCCTTTGTAATGACATTAGGGTGAGTAAAAGATAACTTTTTTTCATTTTTGGGTGAACTATCCCTTTAATGTTACTGCTAATACTAATCTCTATTAATGCACATTACAAACAAGTGATGGGCTGCATTTCCTATAAGTCACATGTATGTGGTTCAGAAGTAAAATGTAAACAATTAAAATATATACTAATCAGAAATCAGAAAATGCTTTACGACAGACCCATACACTTTTTTGTTTTAAATGCATCGTGGGTGTCAAATCTAAATGGTGTGTACAGCAAGATGTAAAGTGAACTACAGAGAATTTCCCTACAGAAATAAAAGTTGGAGCAAAAGACACTTAAAGACTACTTAAGACAGACACACATGGACAGCAAAAGCAAGAATGGAATCTAGAAAGTTCCAATCTCCATTTTTTGTGTGTGTGTGTGTGTTTGAAGAAAATAAGAAAGTCCTTTGTAATGACATTAGGGTGAGTAAAAGATAACTTTTTTCATTTTTGGGTGAACTATCCCTTTAATGTTACTGCTAATACTAATCTCTATTAATGCACATTACAAACAAGTGATGGGCTGCATTTCCTATAAGTCACATGTATGTTGTTCAGAAGTAAAATGTAAACAATTAAAATATATACTAATCAGAAATCAGAAAATGCTTTACGACAGACCCATACACTTTTTTGTTTTAAATGCATCGTGGGTGTCAAATCTAAATGGTGTGTACAGCAAGATGTAAAGTGAACTACAGAGAATTTCCCTACAGAAATAAAAGTTGGAGCAAAAGACACTTAAAGACTACTTAAGACAGACACACATGGACAGCAAAAGCAAGAATGGAATGGAAACTTAAATGGAAAAATAAATTATTTAAAATATTTCATCTATACCTACTTCAAATTTTGTGATGCTAAGGAATTTGGAATAAAAGCTGGGAATGGTCTTCTTCCCCATAGATGCCCTAGAAATGTTTATTTATTTACTTATTTTATTCATTTATTGTTTACAGCAATGTCACACAAGGTGCTTTGTACAATACCAAAAAAAAAAAAAAAGGTTCATTCAAATTGATAAAGTATGGCTACAGCATGTTCGAGAGAGTAGATATGCCTCTCATCTATGGGAAAAGACCATAAATGACTGACTCTATTATTGCGAGGCTTATGAAACCCATTTAAACAATCAGAGGTTTCTCCCTTGTTCAATATGGGTTTAGGTGCCGTTTGGTCACCCGTCCACCTTATGTTTGGGCTAGACCTTCAGAAACATCAGCTATGTTCGTCTGCTCCGGCTGCAGGTCAAGCAAACAAGACTTTTTTGCTTGCCATAATCAAAATTCAAAATATTTATGTGGGATTTTTGAATTCAAACAAAAACAGAGAGGAATAATTCAAATGAAAGGAAACAAAGAAATAACTTATAGACGAACTAAAACTCTTTTTAAATATTGTGTCTGTTCAGGGGGCATATGAGTAAGTGAAAACTTAGGTCTTACCTCGTTTGGAATCGAGACTGGTACTCCAACCCTTGCTGTGAAGGAAAAGAGAACATCTTTTAGTCATCTGCTTTTCCACAAATGTCCAGTAGACGGCAGTAGAAGAATGCATAACACTTATGAACTGCAGTATTGATGATGGCTAAAGCATCTTTATTGTAACCAGGAATAAAAAAAGGAGGTTATTGAGTGCATCCTGAACAGGAACAATGGGAAGAAGTTGAACTAACTG
>NW_015638575.1:44788-92089 GCF_001515625.1 Sinocyclocheilus rhinocerous
GTGTGTGTGTGTGTGTGTGTGTGCACATAGCCTACTTGTGAGAATCCTGGCATTGCCATGCTGTATGGTCTCTGTCGGCTGTGTGGTGTGCTCTGCTGCTGGGTGAGGAAGCGTGTGGGCATGCCGTAATCAGGTGTTGGCAAAACCATGTCTCTCTCCAGAAGATTTCCTGTGCTGCTGCTCCTGCTATGCTGCAAACTACAAACACACATATACACACCATTAAAGTCATGTTGATGTTTGCTGCTCATTTTATTTCTCTAACGTGGCATTTCTGAAAAATGTAGTCCAGGACTTTATTTTATCCCTAAAATAAATGGAATGATTGGATCAAGAAAGTGGGCATTGTATACTAGAATGGAGCCAAACGTAATGCACAATTGCTAAAATAATGCCTAAATAGCTAATTATGCATTATGACAATGGCTAACATTATCCAAGTGACACCAGTAAAAATGAAAATCGTGTCAGAGAAAGAGCAAGACGCTATATTTTCAATTAAAGGTTACGAAGATATTTTTTCTTTGGAATAACATTCACAGATGAATCAATCACAACAAGACTATGAATGCGCACGAATAAAGTAAACAAGGTCAGTTTTGATTGGTCATGTCAACGTTAACGTCTTTTATGCACACGCATCAAGCCTTTCACAATCGTATGCTTTATGGTGTTACACAGCTCATGATTTAAACATTCATGGTATTTAAACATTGAAAGGGCTTTTGTAAAACTCATTAATATTCAGACAGACTCACCTAACATGGAGTTTATTGCTGTCTGGTTCAGCAATCATGCGGGTATAGGAGAACGGGAACCAGCCTCTCCTGAAAGGACACATGCAACGTGGAATTTGAAGCAGATTCTCTGGTTCATCAAATCTCTTAAACGTATTTTCATAATGAAAAATCTTCTTGTTTTTCTGTACACACCCTATGCATGAGTAAATTTTATTGTGAAGTTAACCACAAGATACGTACATTCTGTTTTTCTCGTTTTCGCCATAGTGCCAGCCGTCCCGGGCTTCAGGCACTAACAGTGTGATGATGTCTCCTTCTGTAAAGCTGAGGAGTGTGCTGTTGTCCCCGGCGGCATGGGAGAAGAGGGCCTGAACGCGTGTCCGTCCATTTCTCTCCAGCCCAGCTGCCATCGAGCTTGACCTGGGTAGGGTTTGTGTCTCTGCTGGGGTTAGAGATTAGAAATCCATACTGAGCAATTTTTTTATAATTATGCGAGAAGAAAAACAGTTTATAAATAAATGTACATTTCATTCAGTACATATCGTACAATCCAATAGATTAAAAATGAACTTTTACCTAATATTTGTGTATATATTTGTTGTATTTTTGCATTTGGAATATTTGTTTTAACATACTAACATCAAACTGTTGTAAACCGTTAAGTCAAAACGTTTGTTTGCTGCATGTGAGAAGGACAACTTGAGTCACTTCCTTCAAAACGGTCACTTATGAGATTTTATTTCAGTTACGATGCTGCCTAAGTAGGCAACAAGGCAGCTCAGTAGGTTCAGGAACATATTTAAAATTCCACCTAAAGGTCATGTACAACACTGATTAAGAGCGCTCGTTTCCGCTGCTTCTTAAAAATACTTCCCTCAAAGTGAAATTATACCCTTCACCTACTTTCTCTCCATTTTTAAAGCTGTCCTCTCTATTCCCACCTGCTCTGCCCTGTTTTCATTTCCAGCAGTGTTTGCCCTGTTATTGTCCACTCACTACTTTCTCAAGGAGAGAGAGAGAAACGCACAGGTGCACAGAAACTGACACAGCTGTAAATATAGACGACAGATTATTAAGTCATATAGAGATGCTGGGTATTGAATAAACAGCACTGAATACTTCCAAATGTCGTGATCAGAGTTAACTGAAGTTCCTTAAAGGGATAGTTCATCCAAACATTTTTTACCACTAACACTTATGAACTGCAGTATTGATGATGGCTAAAGCATCTTTATTGTAACCAGGAATAAAAAAAGGAGGTTATTGAGTGCATCCTGAACAGGAACAATGGGAAGAAGTTGAACTAACTGAGCATTGACTTAAGCAAAACTCAATAAATACTGAATGCACTAAAGAGGGGCCCCTGGGGTAATGATGAGAGATGTTTGTTGCTGGCTTTGTTACATAACAAAGCCCTACTTCTGATGTATTTCAATGCTGCTCCAAAAGTATTTGCATGCTTATTCATATATATTTAAGTCTGTAATGTCATTGCAAGTGTAATTATTTCAGTGAAGTATAGTACACAAACATGTTTTGCTGTGTATACAGTATATATCTGTACTGTAGGAGAAATTTAATTTTGAAGTGAAGACCTCCACAGACACACACACTCTCTCTCATTGCAGTCATTTCTCTTTGTTACCACTCCAAACCCGTCTATTTGTAAATCTCTCAAAATGGCCTCGCAAAGGGAAGTTTAATCAAACAGGACAGGTCTTTTCTAAAGTGGGCTCAGGCTGCTAAAATAACACATGGTCACAGGCAAAAACTGATCCCGGTTTAGGGTAATGTCCTGGAACGTCCTCTATGTGGTTAGCTGGAGATGGGGCTGCTCTAATCGAACTGTCGCCCCGCTATATTTCAGCATGTCTGATAAATGCCTGCGTAAGGTGATTTAATGCTTTAGTACTATTAACATTTTTATAGACTGCTATACTAATATCTGCATACTACTGTCAAGGTTAATCTGTGTGTGCTGGATGTAGAATGACACTGCACTGAGAATAGACAGGAAGTGTGTGTGTGTGTGTGTGTGTGTTCACTACTTTCTCAAGGAGAGAGAGAGAAACGCACAGGTGCACAGAAACTGACACAGCTGTAAATATAGACGACAGATTATTAAGTCATATAGAGATGCTGGGTATTGAATAAACAGCACTGAATACTTCCAAATGTCGTGATCAGAGTTAACTGAAGTTCCTTAAAGGGATAGTTCATCCAAACATTTTTTACCACGACACACACGTGTGGTGCTGCTGACATAAAACACGCATGGGCTGCGTCTTGTTTACAAGCAGAGGAATACACACGCATGCGTTATGGTACTCTTGTGAATGGCGGCAGACACTGACAAGGAAGGGAAGAATTGTTGAATAAAGGTCGTTATTTTTGTTTTCTTTGCGCACAAAGTATTCTCGTTGCTTCGTAAAATTACAGTTGAACCACTGATGTCACATGGACTATTTTGTCGATGTTCTTGCTACCTTTCTGGTCCTTGAACGTGGTAGTTCCCTTGCTGGATATGCAGGGTCAGAAAGCTCTCAGATAAAAAAAATATCTTAATTTGTCTTCCGAAGATGAACAAAGGTCTTACGGGTTTGGAATGACATGAGGGTGAGTAATTAACTACAGAATTTTCATTTTTAGGTGAACTATCCCTTTAACTTACCCAGAGTGTTCTTGGGCTTTACAGGCACAACCTTGCGGACAGGCAGGGTGTTGGAGAAGGTCTCTCCGCCGTGTCTGTGGGCTGGTTTCTCATGTGCGGCTCTGGTCTCCATCCAGCGTTGGTAGTCTTCTCCCCCATGGACCCCTGAGCCATTCACCATGGGAACACTATCTGCTCCCATCATCCTCTGCAAGATACAAGTCACATTTTTTCAAGTTTCCATGTATACTTGAATACATATATTTTTCTCTCCAATCTCTTAAAACAACAACAACAAACATAACAGTCGCAATACTCCCAAATGGGATTTGAATGTCCTCCCTTATAAGATGCAGCTTTTTTTAACCCATGTCTTTTACACAGTTTTGTCAGCTGTGCCGCAGGAGATGTTACTGCACTCTGATAAACTGTAAACTAAAGAGAGCTGTAAAGCCAGCAGGTTTCTGATTATTCTTTTCACAGCATTGTGATCATTATGGAACTGTATTTTAATGACTTCATCTATACTGAATTTGAGAACTCTCTCATTCCTATGGCCGTGAGTGCGTGCCCCCACTCTCCCAAACACCCTCAGGACTTAATTATACACATCATTAATGCAACCATTTACAAATTATCTAGCTGCAGTTGAGACACTGTATCATTTTGTGGCTCACACTTTTTTTTATTTGGGTCAGACTGGGTTTCTAACTCACCATCTGTTGGTTCCCCATGAGAACTGCGAGCTCAGGGGGCACAGGAAGTGGCTTGGCCCCAGGGATGGGGTCTGAGATGGTCAGGCTAGATTTAGAGGTGTGGTGGACACTGGGACCCAGCGTCCCTGTCACTCCTGAGCCCATTTGCTGAGCCAGAAGCATCGCCCGCTCTGGGAGTTTATTTGGGTCGGCACATGCTTGTTGCCACAATGGTATCTTTTGCGTCAGCAAGTCTCTGCCCTAAAAACAAACAAACAGCGCCACAACTAGTATTAGCACCCAGCATGAGTGATGCAAGCATTACACACCTGTGAGAGAATAATTTAGATTAGTCTAGAAAACCCATGTGGGCAAATCAAGCATAACAGACCAAATACAGACCCTCTCTGTGAAAAACTTAGTTCCTGCACAGCAGAGGTTTCAGGGGTGAGCTCTTCAATTGATGGACTGATAGGGAGAGGGAATGCGATAAAGTGATCCCTCCTCACCTCACGTTCCTCTGAAGCTCAGAGACATCCCTCTCTATCCTGACAACCTCCCCTCCCTGTTGGTTGAAGCCTGAAATAGCCTCATTACACTGCCTTATGCACAGGCAGTGAGCCTGGCTGAGCTCTATGACCAGTAGCAGTAAGAGAGATGAGGAACGCCTAGAGACCTCCGAATGTAGAGCACAGGAAGTGCAACTTTATCTTTGGACACTTTTCTGTAATTCAGATCATCTGTTTGAGCGGTACATGAATGCTTATTTAAAACTCTGAAGACCCAAATTTCAGAGAGATGTGACAAATGAAAAGTTAATCAATTTGTGTTGTGGCATTTTAGTTTTTTTAAATCTACCTGCATCCTACACCAAATTTTGGTTCAGTGCAAAGTTCCTTCAACATAAGAGTGGTAAACGTACTACACACTACACTGGGTGAAAAGTCTTCTAAATGCCTACAACCTTGTAACATGTCAAAACCTTTCATCTAATCTTTTTTTTCTCACTCTCCTTCGCTCTGTACTCATAATACCTCTATAGTCTGTATTTGGCTGACACAGGTCAGTACCCTGTCTACTGTGCCCCTACGGCCCTTTTCTAAGTCACAACCACATACCACCCCACCCAAAGCAATTATCACCTGCCTGCCTGTCTGAGCACCTGTGGACTTTGGGACCTCATTGGGTTCATAAAAACACTCTTCAGGAGTGCAGATTGGCAGATCTTAGTCACCATGAAATTAAAATGGACAATTCTTATTTTTTATGGAATATTACAGTGTTTATTATAAATGGAAATAGAAAATGAAATGACGAGCGCAGTTTCCGTTTCATCCGGACGTTAAATGCTGATCCAAAAGTTTCAAGAGTAGCAGGACAGATCATGTGTAAAGTCATAAGATTCAGTAGTCACAGCTCATTAAACTACTGCCAAGCTGAAGCATTTGCGATTTTAACATTGTTTTAAAAGGACAGTTGATCTAAAAATGAAAGTTCTGTCATTTACTCACTCACATGTTGTTCCTTGGTGGAACACTAATGAAATACTAATAAAGACCCTACAAGTCTTGTCTCTGTTGTAGCTCTTAAATCTCATTCATTTACATTCAAAAATGATACTTAAAGACATGTTTATCAAAGATGCTAAACAAGAATGTGGAAGAGCAAATGATATTTGAGAGCTCTGAATACAGTATGTGAATAACTATTAAAACCAAAATAACCAGCCTAAGAAGACTTGAAATACAGAGCAAAAAAAAAAAAGAGTAACTATGCTGCAAAATATGCTGATCTCATCCTTTTTGTGTTCCATGTTAAAATCATACAAGTCTGGAAGGACATATGTGAATGTCAGTTTCATTTTTGGGTCAGCTTTGGTCATTGATCACCATGTAGCGTATTGGGTAAAGCTTAGGGCTGTTAACTGGCATGTTGCTAGTTCAAACCCCTCAAAGAGTAAAGCACTTGATCCCAAGTTGATCCAAGGGGAATGACCCTGAAATAAGTGTACAGTAACTATTATTACAAACCCAATTCCAAAAAAGTTGGGACACTGTACAAATTGTGAGTAAAAAAGGAATGGAATAATTTACAAATCTCATAAACTTATATTTTATTCACAATAGAATATAGATAACATATCAAATGTTGAAAGTGAGACATTTTGAAATGTCTCTTCTGCATGCTGGTGAATCCAACAGATATCACCAGATCTCTACTCTATTTTTGATCAGTGTGAATGTAATGTTCTAAAAAGAATAATCATCCTTCACCCTTGTGTTTGATATATGGGCAGCACCACCTTGATTAAATCTCCTTGATACAATTAGTAAGCAATAACATTTAGTTTTGATTATAAATCATTGTGCATTGTAAACAAAACACAATTTTACGGCACTGGCCTGAGTGACTTTTTGACACAATATAAGAAACTTTCCCAAAACATACAGTATAGCACATTCTCTAGCAAGCATGGTGGAATGATCAGCACCGAAATGAAATGAATGACTTGACTAAATGGGATTTGGGAGCAGAAACAACTGAACACAGAGTATGGAGTTGTTATGAGTATTTACTTGGCAAAATGGATACTTATAATTAATAGTATATGATCTGTATTAATACATTACATGACTGAAGGTTAAAGACAACATGTAATCAAAATTGAACTTGTATACTTTTTTAGATGTCTTTGTCTTGTAAAGTTTTCTAATGTAACCAAGGTCACGTTGACATAAAAGAGGCTTTATCAGTTTAACTGACCAAATGACCCAACCAAATATTGATTAAATGAAATGAACCTTACTAATTAGCTTCACTTCAAAATATGTCACATTGCGGAAGCTAAATGTGTTGTAAATGGCATTTCATGTTGTCTTTAACACCTTTAAATGTGCAAATAATGGCTAAAATGCATGCTTAACACAAGTTTTATTTAAATGAACTGAATTTCAGTGTTTCTGCAACCCAAATTTTCTTCAGCATGACATGAATTCTCACCTTGGTGTAGTAGGTGTTGCTCGTTTTGGCCACTGCACACTGACGGTCAACAAGGAAGCAATACCTCCGTCTCTCTTCGGACAGGGCATTCTTGTAGCTCTCAGAGATGTAGTTATCCAGCTCATTTTGTTTGCTGCTGATGGTCTCGACGTACTGAGGGACAGGGAAGGTGGCATGAAGCAGACATAAAAAAAATGACAAACAATGCCCCAGTTTAACGCAGCCTGATGTAATGAAGGCCATGCTAGGAGAACCGCACATTTCAAATGACAACCATGTAGGCTTGCTGTTACTCTCATTGTACGGAAGCAAATGGGAATGCTAAAACTCAATAATCCATAGCACGCAAAGCTGGTGAGGGCTGAATTTAACCGGCCTAACAAACAAAAATAAATAAAAATAAAATAAAGTATCCCAACTTAAAAATGACCAAGGCTGCTGCCTCGGTAAAGATCGCGCCACAGCCAAAACAACATCTAACAAGGACATACACCTCGCAGGAACTGGATGCAATCCAAACTGCGCACACACAGTGACACCCTTCATAAGGTTATTCAACCTGTGTAGATATTGTGATATCACAGAGTTATGCTGATTCCTTCCCACCAAGTGTTAATGAACAATCACTGTTTGCAAGTCTATTATTAGTCTGAAGTTAGAAAAGGCCATTGGAATCATCATGCAAAAATGTGTTATGGGTTCATAGTGATGTATGAATGTGTACAATGTTCACATAGACTCTCAATCTTCGAGTTTCATGGGTTTAGTGCCTTGCACAGCTGAAATGAATAAAGCAATGCCTCATCCAGTGTTTAAAACTCATTTGGTACACATCTGGTCTATGACACCAGCACCAAAACACAGTTTTGTAGGTTTTGTTGCTCTAATGTACATCAGATAGACTTGTCTGTAATGCTTTAGCATTAAACTAATGTGCGAAAGAACATGAGAGATGAAAGAGAGGAAATGAAAAGAGATACAACACCTCAGCTTTGACTAGGAAACAGATGTTGTAGTGTCAAATATAAAAGTAGGTACTGAGTTGTCAAGCTAGTTTAGATGTAATCAGCCTGTAGGTAAAACACTAGATGTAAAATGTAGCATTTCCAGGATTCTCTCTGATCATGAGTGGGAGTTTGGTCACACTGCTGACAGGTAGCATGCTCGGCACACAAAAACAGCTGAATGCTAAATATTTCTGCACATAGCATCTACTCCAAAGAGTGAGTCACATCACTTTATCAAGCTTGAAAGACATCTGCTTTTGACTTGTAACTTTATTTAAAGTGACCAGGGAATAGCTCAGCAAAAAATTTTAGTAGACCCCAATATAATCTTCCCCTGTTAGGTAATGCCTCTTTGTCTTTGTCTAAAATGTTTCTGGAGTTGCCTGCAGAGAAATTTGTTCAGTATGAATCTTCCTACACACATATATGAAAACCGTGATTATCGTCTGAACAGTCTGTTCTTGTAAAAGTGGGCCACTCTCTGCCTGGCCCTCCCTTTTTCTTCTCCTTCTCTTGCCATCGTTGCTCCCAACCCTCTGTCTATCACCGATTCTGAAGTGTGACAGGAAAGAAAACGCTGAGGGCAAAGCATGGTGGTTACACTTCTCAAATAATCTCTGTTCTCTCCAGGATCTGACAAAATTAGAAACTACAAACTATGCAAAAAAGCCATTTTGAAGGCATTTCTCTTCCTTTTGGAGTTTTCAAGTGTAAACACTCTTAAAGAATAACTCAATTACTTTTTGGAGGCAAACTAGCATATACTGTACACTACAGTTCAAAAGTTTGCAGCCAGTAAGATTTTTATCTGGTGACAGGAAAGAAAACGCTGAGGGCAAAGCATGGTGGTTACACTTCTCAAATAATCTCTGTTCTCTCCAGGATCTGACAAAATTATAAACTACAAACTATGCAAAAAAGCCATTTTGAAGGCATTTCTCTTCCTTTTGGAGTTTTCAAGTGTAAACACTTTTAAAGAATAACTCAATTACTTTTTGGAAGCAAACTAGCATATACTGTACACTACAGTTCAAAAGTTTGCAGCCAGTAAGATTTTTATCTAGTAAGAAATTAATACTTTTATTCAACAAGGATGCATTAAATTGATCAAAGGTGACTTTGATTTTGTTAAAGACCTCTACATTGCTAAACATTTCTACAGAATATAAAGAATCCTTTAAAAAAAAAGTCACAATTTCCACAAAGATATTAAGTAGCACAACTGTTTTAAATACTGTTAATAAGAAATCGGTCACCAAATCAGCATACTAGAATGATTTCTGAAGGATCATGTGACACTGAAGACTGGAGTAGTAGCTGCTGAAAATTCAGCTTTGCATCACAGGAATAAATAACATTTTACAATACATTAAAATAGAAAGCAATAATGAATTGTTTTAATGTATTGCAATCAAATAAATGTAGTCTTAATGAGCATAAGAGACTTCTTTCAAAAATATTAAAACATCTAACCAACCCTTAACTTTTGAATGATATATGTAAGCAGCAGTAATTTACAACATTCAAATCTCAATATTTTTCAACTTGAACATGTCGTCGTAGCCCACATCCGCGTACAGACTGCATGTTTTGTGCGCTAATGGATCAGATATTGTGGTCTGTCTTTTTCTTTCCAGATAATGACAGCACTATACTACAGGATCTTCTTTGTATTTAATGACCCATGGTCAAGACCGCTTTTCTGCTCCTATTAAATGTTCTTTCAGTGTCTGAGTCATGAAGAGAACATTTACATGTACAGTTCATGTACAATGCTAAGATTCAACTTTGAGGTCCAGCGAGTGCACTTACACAACTTCAGACGCAGAACCAGCGCAAGTCTGTTGCCAGGTAGGTACAAGTACAAAAATGTCGTCACACAGGCAATACTCAAATGTTTCATATATTTCTGCATCTTACAGTTACCAAAATGACCCTACACGTGTTAGTCTGCACATTTAGTAGTTAATGCTGGCAGTAATTCACTTTATTTTACCTAGTTGTTAAGCAAAATGGATGAAAACCAATGTTTTTTCTGTCAGCTTTGATAGATATTTACTGCAATTTGGCCTGAGGCAATAGAGGTTCAGCAATGATTTATTTAAATGACTGCATGAACTATATTTGTACCATCAGACATTACAAGTACAGGAGCATGGCAAAAAACTCAACATCTATATTTACAATCTCCCAGTGATTCAGGTAATAGACAGGCAGCATGATTAGCATGACGTTAACTACCACTTGTGAAGTGGCTGACATGAACATACGACAGTAAACACTGTCAGGCTAAAAATGCTGCATTCAACAGGTTTATGCACTAGAGTTGGTAAACAGCGTCATAATGTTTGTTTGCTGCAGTATGTAGCCATATGGCTCAGTGTGGTGGGGTAGGGATAAATAGGTTCAAATTTCTGCACTACATGTCTTTAGTTTGGTACCCAAGGGGAATACTAATGTACACACGTGCACGTACAAAGATGATGTAACGTGGGTCCATATCCTACACTACTGCAGCCTGAAATCATAAGTGACACTCCAGTTCAAATCAATCTGCCTGCCCTCCGGTTGACCTCATTTTACCACATGCTGAATATGAATGTAGGATATGACTAGAATGCGGCATCATTTCTGTGCATTGATTCCTCAGGGGAAAAAAAGAAATGAGTGCATTACACTGGTCACAGTATTAATATTGGCACGGGGGATCTGGAACAGACCTGCGTTTCTCTCTAGTAATCAGGGAGGAAACTGAAACAACAGTGTTTCTTATATAAAATGAAACATGCTATGGTTTAACAATTGTGAAATTGTTGCAATATAACATTATAGAGTATGAAAAACTCATTTTTTCTGTGTTCACAGCTTGTTGTCTGATTCAGTGCAAAGCAGGAGCATGAAAAGAGCAACAGCATATCAGATTATAAAAATATAACTTTATCAAAAAATAAGATAATGAAAACATTTATAAACCCTTTAGATCCATAATGTGTGAAAAATTCTCTGAATAAAGCTTGTGAATAACCAAATTGTCTGCGAGTTTTTTTTATTTTATTTAATGAATCTTTTGCCTTTCAATCATTTTTTTTGTTATATATCACTGTAATTGTAGCAAAGCAAAATTATGTTGGGAAATCTTGTGTGAATTGTCATCAGCACTGTAGCCAATGTAAAAATGTGATCACACATTTTGATAAAGTTTTAACATACATGCTCATGTTTAATTTTCTCATTCTCTCTCAAGTGTGTTCAAAGCTGTATGTTCAAACTGTGAAGAAGAGAGAAAGAGTGGGATTTATACAGATTACTTACAGAAACAGATTTATAGAATTCCCACAATATTTCATCCCAGCATGAAGTCTCAGTTGGATGTCACAAATTGCCAAACTCAGAATGCACAGACATTACATTTTCAAGACTTGAATTGATTTATGATTGTCTTTTGTACACTGAGAGAAATTTTAAAGAAATAGTTCATCCAAAAATAAATTCTCTCATCATTTACTCAGCCTCACGTTGTTCCAAATCTGTATTACTTTCTTCCATGCAACAAAAAAGGAGAAGATATGAAGATTGACACTTATAATTACATTGAAAAGACTGGACACTCTTTTCCGAGCAATTATAATTAATGAAGACTAGAGCTTTCAAGCTTCAAAAAGGATGCAAAGCACCATTAAAGTATCATAAACGTGGTCAATACAACTAATTTGTTATATTTCAGGTCTTCTAAAGTCATATGACAGAGCTTTGAATGAGAAACAGACCAAAATAAAAGTTGTTTGGGTCTTTGGAAAAAAGCGAACAACTACATTCTTCAAAACATCTTCATTTGTGTTACACAAAAGAAGGATTTACATGTTTGGAATGATTGATATGAGGCTGAATAAATGGTGACAGAATTCTCATTTTTGGTGTAACTAGTCCACCAAAAAGAAAGTACTTAAAAGTAAGTTTCGTTTGCTGAAATTTGAAGAGCACTGACTCACCTGCATCTCTTTGTCTCCATATTTGGAGGGGTTCTTGCTGCCCTGACTCTTCCTGCGCAGTTTCTTCAGTTCGGCCTGGCACTTCTCCAGACTCTCTCCTTTGCTTTTGTGTTCCATCTGATATTTCTTCAGAGCTGCCTGCCAGACGAAATAACACAGCTCTCATCACAATCAACCCCTAACAATATCCAAATGGACAAGACGGGGAACTTAATGGTTGTATTTCAAAAAATGTTATTAAGCATCTATTCCAGAAAGACCTCAGGTGGCTAAATGCCAACGAGAACAGAATGAGATTGGGCTCTCTCGTAGTATGCTTGATTTCTTTATTCTCAGCATATCCTGAGCTTTAAAGCTTAGAATAAATGTTAAAAGTGTGCCCATTGTGAATCGACTGTTTCTTAACAAAGCTTAACTGACCTGAACCCAGCATCTAAAAGACATGAAGGTCAACACATGTTCTTTACTAATGGGAACTTGGCTGAGTCAGCCCAATCAGGTCTTTTATTGTCCTTACAAGTGTCTTCCCAGAACCCACTGCTTGACGAATTCATTGTGTTTCAGACCATACATCTTTGTTTTCACTAGTCTTCACTGCCAAAGCCTTCTGCTACATTTGACTGAGCCTGACACAGTTTATTTTCCATCCTTACTATGTGTGGAACGGAAAGCATGGGAGCGTAGTTCATTATTTCTATCAATGCTGGAAATGAGTGACCGAATAAATGTGGCTTTGATTTCTTGCCAAGAAGCTGAGGGTCAATCTAATGCATTTACAAACAAGCCTGTTAGAGATCCAGTTCTCAATCTGTGAAGCTGAAAGTCTCATTTCAGATGCACAGCTGATTTTTCATGCATGTAAAAAGATTTCGCTCAAGTAAAAAGGAAAAAAAAAAAAAAACACTTTCCCCTCATACAGCTGAGAAGAGCCTTTTAGAAGACGTTGGTGTAATGCTGCTAATACTCTTGCTTTCATTACATGCAGTAAACTCAAATTATTGCCTTTAAAAGACATGTTATTTGGGGGTGGATAAGGCCAATTAAGTAAAAAACATAATAAATCTAGTTATGTTTTTGCAAGTGACTGTATGTGTTTCAATTAAATAAAGAAACAAGACACAGACAGTGCTTAGTTCACTGAGTCAGGTGAAAGAAAAAGTTAACATGCCTTTGTGAAGGTTGTGATCAGGAATTTCATGTGAGGCTGAAAGATTTCCTCATGCTGATTTTGTAACTGGTTCAAGTTGGTTTGTGATGACCAACTGATTCTGCTTGGTTTGCAAGTGTGTGTGTGTGTGTGTGTGTGTATATATATATCACTACACTATTGGCAACAGACAACAGCCTTTTTTTTGTCCATGAAATTTTGGCAGAATGTTGCAAATATGATCACAACTTAAATGTCTGTGTATGTTTATAAACTTACATTTAAGTAGCGAACATCCAATTCCACTTTTTTCTCCAGTTCTGTGAGCAGTTCATTGTGGAATGATTTCAGCTGAAAATTACAGTAGACAAACACAGTTTATATTATAAACACAAGCAGTACAGTACAACAGACCAGCAATTTTCCTCTTATATGACAAATGAATTCTGCATTTGATTACACATTTCACACACCAAACTCAGTCGCTAACACTAGCCAAAATAACCTTACAGAGCTAAAACTGATGTCCTATCCATAATGTACTCGCTAACAGACCTTTACTCCAGTTTCTACCCTGTTATCATTTTCAGAAGGACTCAGATACGGTTTGTTTAACATCTGCAGCTGTGTCACACAGCACAGGAAAGTCTGTGCTCTGTCTGAGGTGGTGTGTTTACGCATGTGACCGTGGACTATTGCCCTTCATGTATATATGGAAGCGTCTGAGTCGATGTGACCTTTTGAGATGCCACTCCCTTCCATTTCCTTACCCTGGAGGCTAATGGAGCTTCTTAGATACAGCCTGATTGACTCAGTCATGTTGTGAGAAAATGTAATGAGAAAATGTGAGCCTATGAGGCAATACGATCTTCATCAAGTTAATGATATTCACCATGTCCTCTAGCTGCATCTGGATCTGTCGGTGAACCTCCGCCATCTGAAAAAGCACATCCCCTTGAGAGAGAGAGATAGAAAGAGGAAATAGATTAAATTGTCACTGTAATACTTTTGCACCTGATATCAGGACACCATGCAGTCTGACAAGGGTGCAGGGAAGAGAAAAAAGGAGGTAGAGAGAAAAATAAAAACAAATGATGAACAAGATGGGCCGTCAGTCAAGCTAAAGGTGCAAGAAAGTATCTGATGAACACAATACAGTAAATTAAATAAAAACACCATAAAATATCAAATCATATTGTTTAATAATAAATAAATAAAAGATCACACAGAAAAAAAGTTATATTAAAATATTCTTCCAAGATGCATACCAAACAAAATAAAACAAAGTATTCAATGGAAACAGTAAAAGCATATTGCAAGTGCATGTTTAATAAACATGAGAAAACAAATCAGAAAACGTCAAAAGATGCCAAAAAGAAAATGTTGTTAGCACACAATTTTCTCATTTCAACATCATTTTGTGGTACAAGAGAGAAAAAAAAGAAGAAAATCTAAATAAAGGACAAATGAAGAGAGAAGAGGTGAATCATGCAGCCATTTCAGGCGTGTGTGTTGTGTTGTGTTGTGTCGGGGTACCTACATGCTGCCTCTTCTGTTTAGGCAATGCATTGTAAAAAAAAAAAAAAATAAAGGAACAAAAGACCTGGTTTGAGCAGGAACAAAATTACAGAAGACCTTAAGACAGTGTGAAAGAGAGAAAGAGTGAGAAGCTACCCAGGGCGAATGAGTCAAATCTCAAACACTAAATGCATAAATAACACAGGCCAGAGAGCTGCACTAGTCTCATGAACACAATATCAAAGCAGTGTTTCCTACACCACTATTTGCTGCTGAATCCATAACGGCACAGTGAAAGAATAAGCCACACAGCGCAGTGATTTACAGTGATTTTATAACACCCATGTTTAATTAATAAATCATTTGTGTCATTAATATGAATAATATTATTAATAATAATTAAAATTATAATAATACATTTTTTATAAGTTTTATCATATTAATTATTATTATTGTTATTGTTATTCATTGTTACAAAATATCTAATTCAAATAAATGCTGTTGAGCTATTCATCAAATAGTCCTGATATTACTTTTTTTTACTGTATTTTTGATTAATTGTTATATTGCTATTTTACAATGGCTATGAATTTAAATCTTTAAATTCTATCAGAATTTAAAGTCTGAACTATAATTTTATAACTTGTATTTTGAGTTGTGAGCTTGCAATCTATAAATAGTCTAAATCACATATTAATGACTCTTACAAGTCAGTTCTTTTAAGCATGTTAAAAAAAAAGTAATATTGCTTATATAGTAAGTGTTTTTTTTTTCTTTCAATTTCATCATATCAGCCACAGTGGGTTCAAGTACAAACGTCTGGCTGCTGAAATATTGCTTATGTTTTTACCTAGTGCAAGGGTCTTAAAATGACACAAGTGTTTTTGAAGGCCATAAAAGCTCAAACTGGCTGGTGGTGGCATCATTGTAGTTGTGCTAGTAAATTTTTAAGTCATATTAAGTTATCAAAGCTGCCCTAAAACAAAACTTTCATTCATTACATTAGTACGTCAATGCACATTTCCATAGGGACAGAAATAATTATAGGGTGCTGAGACATTTTCCTTCCATTCATCCATCAAACTCTTGTCTAACTCTGCATTAACCAGGTTTAAACTGGCTTAATAAAATGATTAAATGGAATAACAAAAAAATGCACACACAGTATGTAACACAGAGAGCAGTATCAGCGCAGACACTTTGAAAAGACAAGGCACTTACACAACTTTTCTGGTGTAAATTAACAATGACAGACGTACATGTACTCGCATGACATCCAATGGGCATGACGTCTCTCTCTACCTCCTGAACTGGTAATAAACGCAAGGCATTCTCCATGTATAGGGGTGTGTAAGTCAAGGCAAAGTGAATGATAGCTCAAATTGTGCAGCCTGTTATTTTCTATATCACTACATATTAAATACCTTCATTACACACTCATTCATATTTGAAATCCATGCACGTCCCTCATAAATCTGAGCTACTGAGCCACACAGTGCGTTTCATAAAGCGTGACCCTGCCTGTCTTTGAATCCTTCATGCCTGACCCAGTACAACTGCACCAGCCTGCAGTACATATCTAATCAAGCCTTCCTCTTAAGCCCTGCCTTCTGAGAAATAGAGGGACAGTCCGTTTTATTCAGTCGTTTCAGTTCAAGGTCGGCAGAGGCCATCCAACCAGTAACATCCATCGAAACAGAGATTAATAAGGGTGGATATGCACACACACATTACACATATGCTGATCTTGCTGTACCCAAATTCAGTCTATAATTTTCGTAATGGAAAGAAGAAAAGAGTATCGCAGGAAAAGGGGAACAGGCATGAACATGACACTTTCTAAGATACCAAACAAGAATACCCACTTTTGTCCAATAGGAAATCATTATTCAGGAAGAAATTGATTAGATATGATAGTAATGCACACAATATCAGGTGTGCAAGGGATGTTGTGATTAACAATGGGAGGGAAAAAATACAGACCTCTACAGTTGAATCTCACATTTTCAGACCTTTAGCTGAACAATCAAAGGAACATTTTATTGGTTATTCTTCATTTAAATATCTCAGATGTTTCCCCTAAAATTCCCTAGAAGAAAAAACAAGGCAATTGTCTAAATACAGTAAAGGCCTGTTCACATCAAAAACGGTTATCATAACAATAACTATAACTATAGCATTCACATCAATGCACAATAATGTTGTTTATTTTAAGTGCACACTGCAGTTATGTTGTCTGTCACTTCCTGAAAACTTTCCAAAAAATTCCCAAAAATCCTGGAAAGTTTCCAAAATTTCTGCCACCTTATATAAAATAGAGATAAAAAATAAATGTGGATAGATCATTTGGCCTTTGAGAAAGGTTCATATTGAGTTCATCTCAAAAGTCTGCAGTCACATCTGAGCACAGTTTCAGACATTATTGAGAGCTCTTCTGACAGTCTAAGCACATGTGAGAAACAACTGAAATATTAAATATCATCTGTGATATTTCTTTCCTATGGGCATCCATCAGGTTCACATAAGAGTGTATATCATCATGTAACAAGGATTCCCCTCTGCTGCTGTCCATGCCCTAGCCTCACCCTGCTGTCCCCCGTCCAGATCTCGTCTGTAGGTCGACACACTCTCATTTCCTGTCTAAGTCAGCACAATGGTCTGACAGCACACCCCGTCTTCATCCTTCCCACCCCCCATCTCTCTGCTGCAATTCAGCTGTGCTCGGCAGGGCTTTAAACCGCTTAGCAGTAATCAGCACGGATCACAACATCTGCAACGTTGAAAGACTTAAACATATTGTTGTCTGCTCTTAAAGGGCCGAATCAATTAGGATACACTCTGAAGAAACACTGTGGCATCTAGTCAGCACCCTGTGCCTTAAAAAAAATGTTGTCTTGTTTGATGAAAACATCAATTATCAATAAATTATTTCAATAAAGCACTGAGTATTTAGTAAGGAATAACTACAAAAAGATAAAGAGCTTAAAATAAAAATGATTTTTGATTTGCAGTGCACAGGTATAGTCAAACTGAAGCAGCTTTCGCAAACCCATTTTATTTTCATAAAATGATGCCCTGCAGATGGGGGGAAATAGGACATTTTGGACACAAAGAATTTGTTCCCACGACTTATTAATTAGTTCCCTCATTGCCCATTATTTAACTTAATTAAAATGAGGAAACATAGCCATGATTTCATTAAAATGAGGGAATGAATAATGGCCACGAATAAAGTAAAACCAGGAAATTAATTAATACAACATGGCCAGGGTTTAACTAAAATGAGGGAACAAATCAGTACAATGTGGCCACGATTTAACTAAAACAAGGGAACAAAGAAATGAAATGTGGCCACAAATTAATAAATCGTGGGAATTAATTCTTAATTTGTGGCCACAATATCTAGTTTTTCTTCAGCATGCAGGGCTCCAGCCTTTTTAAAAAAAAATTAAACAGGATATATGAAAAGAATAAAAACTTGATTGGATTGTAAAGTGTCCTTTTCATACTAGAATACAAAACCTTTACGTGGTTCACCAAAAAAAACAAAGAACTATCAACAGTCAAGGATGATGGAGTTTTACAGTGGTATAATTTGTATGACACTGTAGAGTCTCAGTGGGTCAACCTAACCTTTCCAGAGAGAGCAAAAGAGAGAGAAAACCTACTTATTGGAAGGAAAAGGTTGCTACTCTCTATTTTTATCTTTGTTTTCTTTTTCCTTTTCCATTCTTCTGTTGTCCTGTCTCTTATTAAACTAGCTCAACTCTCCTCTCCATCTCTTGTTCTTCTCAAATTATTTCACTCTTTCTGTGACCTTGGTAGAAGTAATAAACATCAATACTGAGGGAATTATACAGCACACAGATGGATGTGATAAACTTAAGCACATTTGGACTGAAGTCTCCTCCACTGAATTCTCCGATACACTTTGCTGCAGAACTTGTATCATTAAATATGATATAAACCTGCAGTGCATGGCTCTTTCGTTCCGCTGTGCTCACATATGGCTGTATATCTATAGGTAGAACAAACAAAACAGTCAAAATGATCCACATGCTTCAATATAATCATCCAGTCGTATCTGAAACCGTAAAAGTCAGTGACCCAAGACGAAATGCTGTGACGCCTCATTGAGCTTGAAACCCCAAGGCCTAAATAATTCTTCTTTGGTCATTATTTGTGGCAGAGGACTGTATACATAACTATTCGAGAGCAGCTGATGAGATCATAATGGAGATTGATTACTGCAGCAGAACAAATTCAGGGAGGGGGCCTGTCGGTTGGATGTGCTGGGCAGCCAAATTCATTTGACGATCAAATATAGTAACATTGTTATCATTCACTGGGACCTACAGGTGGCAAAATAATGAATCCTACTATTGTGAAGTCATAGCTCGTGAATATTAATTATGAAACATTTATTTCTGTTCCAAAACCTAGTGAGCAAGTAAATCTCATAATCTCATAACTACACACTTTCTGCAGGAAGCAACTTTGTGCACCATACAAATAGTGCACAGGAGACAACTAATTCTAGTTGATATTGGCATTAGCATGTTGCTAAGCTAACAATATGACAGTCTATTGAGCATAAAAATACTTCATAAACAAAAATTTAGTAACATAGTATGTCATAGTTAACAAATATATTTAAAAATCAATCATTTTTAAGTATTGATTCATCACAATGCATTTTGGGATTGTCTTCTCTGCAAAGAATACCTTTAGTGCTGCCTTTGATTATGGCCAAATAAGAAGTATTTTAGACCTCTTGAGACCGATTACATTGTCAGCGCACCTATGATGTCTTAAAATACTGTCTAGGTTTTGGACGTTTTGGAAGGCTTACACAAATAGATGTACCAAAACACATAAATGCATTAATATTTATGAGCAAAGCCTTCTCTAAAGCAAGACTCATTAATTTGCCTATCTGTGAGAGGATGAAATGCTCTTAAAAGAATGTTCTCCAAAAGCTAATCTGATGCCACAGTGGTGGATCCATTTCCAAGCGATCTTCTGTTTGCGATGGCATCTGCACCAGCAATTATCAGCTCTGTGATTCATTCCTCAGAGGTGTTTGAGCCATTTGCTGTTTTTGTAAGTGTGCTTTGTTTGTGCGTGGAGCGAGAGATACCCAGAGGGTGAGACAATGGTTTTCAGTTTGGTGAGGAAACACTCAAAACATGTTATGACACTACAAATCCCACTTACATGGAGTGAAAATGAAACTTTGTCTGTGCCAACCTGCTGCTGCGCTCCTAACATCAGGATGGAGTCAATTACATAATAAAGTGCTATTTCTACGCTTCCTGTGGTGAGCTGGAATTGAAGGTTTGAGAATAGAGAGAGAGAAACAGCTGTGTATATCCATATAGAAGAATATTCCCACTGTTTATAAATGTCTTGTTGAATGCTTATTTTGTTTTTATTTGTATTTCATTTTATGCTATTCTATTACATTTGGTTTTATTGTATGTTCTGCATGTCAGAACACATCAACCCTATTAACCACTGCTGTAGAATATTTTGTTACAATGTCTGTACTGTCATTATTTATTTATATATATATATATATATATATGTATATAAATGTACATATATATCCGGCTCCTACAAGTGTTAAAAGAACTGTTTTTATTTTTTCTCGGGTTAAAATGATCATTATTCAGCATGGTCAGAAAAGGCTAATAGTTTTGCAGACATACCCCATTTATCTTCAATGTAAATTAATCTAATGAGGGATTTAGCCTTCAGGCTATTCTCCAAACATAAAAAAACATGCATTGTGATGTGCCACAGTAGCGAAGAAGCTAAACATACAAAGTCTCAATGCTTGGACTGGAAATCTGATCTGTGAGGCATATTTTGAGGGATTTATTTGAATCAGACCGGATGTGTTGCTGGAGCATTTCAGTTTGCACCAAGATTTGCCAGCATTAATTATTCAAACACCCCAGAGTTATTTTGTGACTACAGCAAGAGCAAGATGCTCACAGATGCAATTAATCGTGTTAGAGAACACAGTTGCCTTTCTGAAAATATTTGTGCTCAAGCGAGAATATACAGGATTTAGACTAATTATCAGCATAAATGGTTGTAATTTGACAGAAAACTCCCAAAGCTAAAACTACAAACGTGAGAAGACGACGACCTACTGGTATCACACAGCCATGATGACTGATACCCATATTTGGGCAGGGGGAACAGGAAGCTGTTTAGTATTCCACACACTCGTGAAGCATTGAAGAGGAAGACGGGGGAAGCTGTTTTTGGAAACACTGACATCACCAAGGAGGCATTCTGGGACTCTAAATTCACAACACGGGCTGTATTCACATTACTCTTGCTCTCTCATCCTCTCTCTAGCGGAACTTCTCCTGTTAAGGCAAGTGTTTCATCTATTTTTAGCTCATGGCTCCCTCTCTCTCCTCAGGCCGGCTGCGTTCCTGCATCAGTGCGTGGGCTGACTGCAGGCGGTGGGTGATGTGATATGCACAAGTGCTGCATTGAAGAATCACTGCACATCTCTTCACAGCAGGAGACTGTGAGTTATTCAGAGTTGAGGATGCGTTGAAGAGGAAGACAACGGCACTTAATGAAATCCCACCATTATCCAGTATCCTGAGAGCAAAGCTCTTGCAATGATATAACGTAATTTCATACATTTTGATCACTTCCGCTCATTCCATTTTATAACTGGTCACTTCCTGAGATTTGACATCATTGTAGGTGCTAATCTAGTCCTGCTTACACTTGGTGTTCACATTCATCTCAGGTGATTCAATGTGTTCTGATGAATCACATTTGACATCTGGTTGTAACCATTTAACCAATCAGTTGACACCATTTTGTAAATCAAATAGTCAGTGGATTGCATGAATGACTAGTTGACTTATCATTCTTAAAGCGATATGTCAGGTACAAAAAAAAAGGTACAAAAATCCTGTATTTGCATTTTTTATTCAGCTTTTCTTTTTTGAAACAGTCTCAACAGACAAATTCCATTCGAAAATGTAACTGATTTTTTTTTTTGTTCTGAACTTTTGTTTTGTTTTTTGTTCTGGTATGATCAGGCCTTCAGTGGGGTCCAGTGTTATTTTGGAGGCCAACATTTTTCAAAATATCTTCTATTTGTGTTCTACAGAAAAAATAAATATATAGCCTTTGTGACATGAGGGCAAGAAAATGGCAGAATGTTCATTTTTGGGTGAACTATCCCTTTAAGAAAATTCTGTCTTAAACAGCATCTTAAACTGTCAAAAAACAGTGTGAGATGCAATGCAATCTGAAAGATTAATTCATTTTTATTTGAAAATATACAAAATAAATATTAAAATAAATATATAATATTATATAATATAATATAAATAAATACAAATAAAAGAAAACAGGCCTATTCTACATACATAAACAAGTCAACTGCACTAGGCTGTTGGACAACAAGTCGACACCCATAAGCAATAACACAAGTGCACACACACCTCAGGCACGTGAACTGTTCTACCCATTAAGCTTCTGATCGTACATTATTAATGCATATGTGGCCTCTTTTGTGCAACATCCTTTAAAACCCTTCGGTTCATCTCAGAGACATGCTAACAAGTCCAAGAAGACAGGAACATCTTCACATGGGGCTGACTGTGACGGGCAAAAGTGTTTGACTGAGACTGATTTTAAATATTCATGGCCATCATCATGATGGTCTGAGGCCAGTGAAGCCGCCCATCCTCAGAACTGCCTTCCTTAAAGCCAGAAATATGTCTGTATCAATTATTAACGCTGGGTTAAGAGCGTTTTATTTAAGCGCGCAGCAATCGGTTGGGTCCACATGGCTGATGGTACAGTTCCCACGTGCTTAAACGCACGCACCCTCACCCACACACAAGTCTGCATGTGTATAAATTCATAATACAGACTCAATTCTGCCTGTAGCCAAGTTGGATAAAAGTTTCCACTTCATGCCACTGATTTCTTGCTAGCTCTTTCAAAGCCTCTGAATCTAAATAACACTGACATTCAACATATACTTAAAGAACAGAGTCAGACCTGATCCTAACAAAACTCACTCAACCATGAACACACACTTCTTTGTCTTGCTCATGCAAATCAATCATAGTACTCTGAAAGCAACCAGATAAAGTATGTTTTGTGGTTATGACATGCATCTGGAGTGCTTTTGGGTCATGTGAAGGGAAAGACTCAGTGGCACCTTTTATTAGTGTCGATAAAATGTAAGACAAGAACGAGACTTCAGGGAAACATAGACACATGCACAAGCAACAAACTGTCAACAAATGTGAAGCACTGCTCATTAGATACTTAAAATATAGGGATGCACCGATATTTAATCTCTGGCTGATGTTTATGATTTGGCTGTATATCCAATATCTGCTGCTACTATAAATAATACATATTTGCATATATTAGGCCAATATGGCGTCAACATATCATCCATCCCTAGTAAAAGCTGCATTATGATTCTGATGTAGTTCTCTCATGCTTGACATTCATTGTAAAAGAACAGGCGCAGACAGCTGACATGAGCATTACTGGAACAGCTGTAAAAACATTAGGTAATCAATACATGCATGCACACACACATTAAATGCACTATTGAGAGAGGGGAGAGTATAATGATGTCTGACTTATGTAACACTTGAATACAAAACAACTGAACAGCAAAATACATTTTAGCACACAAACAACTACTTGTTTGGGTCACACCCACTTTATTTACAAAAACCCACTATTTTTGTATTAATTTATGTTTATTTCTTGTCACTGTCATAATAACATAAATCATTCCTGATATCTTCCACAATAGCAGTATAGTAAAATATCTTTTGATGGACATATTCTAGTATCAGAGGGAATAAATGGCATACCACCCAGCCTTATTCATTTTTGAAGATTAAAATATATATTTTCTGCATAATCGTGAAGGTACAAAACAAACACAGACATGCTTTAATTTGACTAGTGATGAAAAAGTCTCTGGTGAAAAGGCTGAGAGACTTAAATCCTCATAAAACTTTTCTCATTAAACTTTTCATACACAGATATTGCTGCTTTTTAACAATGCTGAGACAGCAGCACTCTAGAAATAGCTCTCTTGCAGACTAAAACATAATCTCATATAAAGACTCCGCCTGGCTATACTGTTTTGATATTGAGAATGCTGGAAATCAGGCAACTAATCTCAAAAGTTGAATTCATTCAAATAATAGTCTTTTACTGATCAAATTAGAGCTCCATTGAAATTGTATTCAATGAGACACCAGCTAGTAAAATGAAAAGATGAATGCTCAGAAAACTTTTTCTGAGATGAATAATGTAAGTTTAACCAGCTTTCATGTCTCCTCTGTAAGCCTCTCCCCTCCAGTCCTCCTTTAAGAGAAAATATTTGCTGCTGCGACTGCTTTTAGAAACAGATTATGCTGTAGATTCAACAGCCAATCCCATCAAGAGTCTCACATTCCACTGAAGTCCGTCTGATTAGACTCAAACTATACCTTGAGTGAAGCACTGGACACACAACCGGACAACAAGACTTTGAGCACTGAGGCTCAAACTCAAACTATGGTCAATAAATTTCCCCTTGGAGATCAAAAAAAGTACCTAACCTGATGTAGATCAAATGAATTTCTGACTTGAATGCTCTTTTCAGCAAGATACAAATAGAATAGAACAACACTTCCTGGATAGGTAAATGGCATCGAGTTATTATTTGTATATTCTGATAAGTATTTGGTGCGCCCATTTTACTATTGGTTGCTATGGTGTTTACTTATCAGTTAGTCACTGCTACAGTAGCTACAAGGCACAGTCACTTATAAATAATGAACACACAGCAACATTTATGAGGAAAGAAAAACATTATTGTGCTGTGACTGCAGATGTGTTCTTTGAATGTCATCTCAAAAAATGCTTGAACATTAAATTTTTCATTGACATGTGAAATCATTCATGGGGCATAATTCATACAAGGGCTGGAGGGAAAACAAATGATTTGCAGATGCTTTCTTAATGCATAAAATTCATAGTGAATTCAAACATTCATTTAAAAAAAACTGTGGCAAAAACTGCCACATTAAATTTAAATATTTCAAGAACATGACTAAAGCCATTTTATGTAGTAAAGGTGGGACAGATGCCATTTGAAGCGGCATGTATGCTAAAAATACATCAACGTTTTAATATGATTTAAAGGTACAGTTAATGCGTTTACACGAATCACAATTAAAAATGGATTGTTTGTTCTAATGCACAGCGGAATTGCATAGTTTATGGTTGTGAAACAGCAAAGCAAGCAACTATAAGTTTTGCATATTTTACTGCAAAAGAATTGCACACCTAGACTGTACTGAAAATTTAAGATGCGTCGAGAATTGTTTTCCAGTCTCATCACGACTCCCTAAATCTAAAGTCCTACAGATGAACGATTTTTCATAGAGAGACATGGAAATAAGATAACAGGATAGAATGAACACAATGCAACAAATCACCAATAAGCAAATGAATGGATCTGCAGAGTGTACATTTGTACAAAGATAGTGTGTGTTATATCCAAAGATACAGTCTTAAATATGCTGTACTATGTACTCACACATCCAAAGCCATTCACACTGGAACCATAACGTTATTTTCTTTTGCAATCCCCCTCCCAAACACAGGGGGCACTGCAGCTACAGTCTATAACTCACCAAGATCCTTAGAGCCGTGACTCTCGCTGGCCAGCTCTCCCATCCGCACCAGTGCGTCGAAGTAGCCTTTTGCTGCAAATGTCACACCTGGAAACATGGAAGCATTGGGGACATAAGAATCGGGAGTGTGCTAACGTGCTAACCCGAAGCTTCCCTCAACCCACAGGTGCCGCATCTATGGAAACAGGAGTGGTGGATGGGAAAGCTTTAAGCTCTATATGTTCTATGATGGCTCGGCCAGAGAACTGGGGGAGGTGGGGGTGGAGCTTGTGATTGGTGAGCAATGAATAGCAAAAGTACCATTACTTTAAAATAAAAAACAAACAAAAAAAGCTTGATGCCCTCCAAAACTTAACATTCACATCAGATAGCACATTATTGAGAGCAATCACTCGTTTTGTGTGAGGTCCCACCACAGGGACAGCTGTGACTCTTCTGCATCACCATGGCAGAGAAGGGCTGGCTCTCAATCAGGCTCTCTCGGAGCCAGAAGATCACGGCAGTTTAGTGAGTGCTTCTGACAGTGCCAAGAAGCACAAAGTGTCTTGGAACTTAGGACCAGAAGGTACTGAGCAAGTGGTTAGCAAAGGTTAGCATGTTCTGCCTTGAATTCATCATTTTAAAACGGTTAAAATCAGGTAAGAAACCAACACAGCATATTTAATTTGATGCAAATATGAAGTGAGACTGATTTTAAATATTCATGGCCATCATCATGATGGTCTGAGGCCAGTGAAGCCGCCCATCCTCAGAACTGCCTTCCTTAAAGCCAGAAATATGTCTGTATCAATTATTAACGCTGGGTTAAGAGCGTTTTATTTAAGCGCGCAGCAATCGGTTGGGTCCACATGGCTGATGGTACAGTTCCCACGTGCTTAAACGCACGCACCCTCACCCACACACAAGTCTGCATGTGTATAAATTCATAATACAGACTCAATTCTGCCTGTAGCCAAGTTGGATAAAAGTTTCCACTTCATGCCACTGATTTCTTGCTAGCTCTTTCAAAGCCTCTGAATCTAAATAACACTGACATTCAACATATACTTAAAGAACAGAGTCAGACCTGATCCTAACAAAACTCACTCAACCATGAACACACACTTCTTTGTCTTGCTCATGCAAATCAATCATAGTACTCTGAAAGCAACCAGATAAAGTATGTTTTGTGGTTATGACATGCATCTGGAGTGCTTTTGGGTCATGTGAAGGGAAAGACTCAGTGGCACCTTTTATTAGTGTCGATAAAATGTAAGACAAGAACGAGACTTCAGGGAAACATAGACACATGCACAAGCAACAAACTGTCAACAAATGTGAAGCACTGCTCATTAGATACTTAAAATATAGGGATGCACCGATATTTAATCTCTGGCTGATGTTTATGATTTGGCTGTATATCCAATATCTGCTGCTACTATAAATAATACATATTTGCATATATTAGGCCAATATGGCGTCAACATATCATCCATCCCTAGTAAAAGCTGCATTATGATTCTGATGTAGTTCTCTCATGCTTGACATTCATTGTAAAAGAACAGGCGCAGACAGCTGACATGAGCATTACTGGAACAGCTGTAAAAACATTAGGTAATCAATACATGCATGCACACACACATTAAATGCACTATTGAGAGAGGGGAGAGTATAATGATGTCTGACTTATGTAACACTTGAATACAAAACAACTGAACAGCAAAATACATTTTAGCACACAAACAACTACTTGTTTGGGTCACACCCACTTTATTTACAAAAACCCACTATTTTTGTATTAATTTATGTTTATTTCTTGTCACTGTCATAATAACATAAATCATTCCTGATATCTTCCACAATAGCAGTATAGTAAAATATCTTTTGATGGACATATTCTAGTATCAGAGGGAATAAATGGCATACCACCCAGCCTTATTCATTTTTGAAGATTAAAATATATATTTTCTGCATAATCGTGAAGGTACAAAACAAACACAGACATGCTTTAATTTGACTAGTGATGAAAAAGTCTCTGGTGAAAAGGCTGAGAGACTTAAATCCTCATAAAACTTTTCTCATTAAACTTTTCATACACAGATATTGCTGCTTTTTAACAATGCTGAGACAGCAGCACTCTAGAAATAGCTCTCTTGCAGACTAAAACATAATCTCATATAAAGACTCCGCCTGGCTATACTGTTTTGATATTGAGAATGCTGGAAATCAGGCAACTAATCTCAAAAGTTGAATTCATTCAAATAATAGTCTTTTACTGATCAAATTAGAGCTCCATTGAAATTGTATTCAATGAGACACCAGCTAGTAAAATGAAAAGATGAATGCTCAGAAAACTTTTTCTGAGATGAATAATGTAAGTTTAACCAGCTTTCATGTCTCCTCTGTAAGCCTCTCCCCTCCAGTCCTCCTTTAAGAGAAAATATTTGCTGCTGCGACTGCTTTTAGAAACAGATTATGCTGTAGATTCAACAGCCAATCCCATCAAGAGTCTCACATTCCACTGAAGTCCGTCTGATTAGACTCAAACTATACCTTGAGTGAAGCACTGGACACACAACCGGACAACAAGACTTTGAGCACTGAGGCTCAAACTCAAACTATGGTCAATAAATTTCCCCTTGGAGATCAAAAAAAGTACCTAACCTGATGTAGATCAAATGAATTTCTGACTTGAATGCTCTTTTCAGCAAGATACAAATAGAATAGAACAACACTTCCTGGATAGGTAAATGGCATCGAGTTATTATTTGTATATTCTGATAAGTATTTGGTGCGCCCATTTTACTATTGGTTGCTATGGTGTTTACTTATCAGTTAGTCACTGCTACAGTAGCTACAAGGCACAGTCACTTATAAATAATGAACACACAGCAACATTTATGAGGAAAGAAAAACATTATTGTGCTGTGACTGCAGATGTGTTCTTTGAATGTCATCTCAAAAAATGCTTGAACATTAAATTTTTCATTGACATGTGAAATCATTCATGGGGCATAATTCATACAAGGGCTGGAGGGAAAACAAATGATTTGCAGATGCTTTCTTAATGCATAAAATTCATAGTGAATTCAAACATTCATTTAAAAAAAACTGTGGCAAAAACTGCCACATTAAATTTAAATATTTCAAGAACATGACTAAAGCCATTTTATGTAGTAAAGGTGGGACAGATGCCATTTGAAGCGGCATGTATGCTAAAAATACATCAACGTTTTAATATGATTTAAAGGTACAGTTAATGCGTTTACACGAATCACAATTAAAAATGGATTGTTTGTTCTAATGCACAGCGGAATTGCATAGTTTATGGTTGTGAAACAGCAAAGCAAGCAACTATAAGTTTTGCATATTTTACTGCAAAAGAATTGCACACCTAGACTGTACTGAAAATTTAAGATGCGTCGAGAATTGTTTTCCAGTCTCATCACGACTCCCTAAATCTAAAGTCCTACAGATGAACGATTTTTCATAGAGAGACATGGAAATAAGATAACAGGATAGAATGAACACAATGCAACAAATCACCAATAAGCAAATGAATGGATCTGCAGAGTGTACATTTGTACAAAGATAGTGTGTGTTATATCCAAAGATACAGTCTTAAATATGCTGTACTATGTACTCACACATCCAAAGCCATTCACACTGGAACCATAACGTTATTTTCTTTTGCAATCCCCCTCCCAAACACAGGGGGCACTGCAGCTACAGTCTATAACTCACCAAGATCCTTAGAGCCGTGACTCTCGCTGGCCAGCTCTCCCATCCGCACCAGTGCGTCGAAGTAGCCTTTTGCTGCAAATGTCACACCTGGAAACATGGAAGCATTGGGGACATAAGAATCGGGAGTGTGCTAACGTGCTAACCCGAAGCTTCCCTCAACCCACAGGTGCCGCATCTATGGAAAAAGGAGTGGTGGATGGGAAAGCTTTAAGCTCTATATGTTCTATGATGGCTCGGCCAGAGAACTGGGGGAGGTGGGGGTGGAGCTTGTGATTGGTGAGCAATGAATAGCAAAAGTACCATTACTTTAAAATAAAAAAACAAGTAAAAAGCTTGATACCCTCCAAAACTTAGCATTCACATCAGATAGCACATTACTGAGAGCAATGGGACAGCTGTGGCTCTTCTGCATCACCAGGGCAGAGAAGGGCTAGCTCTCAATCAGGCTCTCTCGAAGCCAGAGGATCACGGCAGGACAGTGCCAAGAAGCAAAAAATGTCTTGGAGCACAATGAAATTTAGAACCAGAAGGTACTGAGCAAGTGTTTAGCGAAGGTTAGCATGCATAGCAGTAGAATAAGCCAATGTGACTTCATAATTTTAAAATCAAGTAACTGTTAAAATCAGGTAAGAATCCTACAGACTAACACAGCATATTTATTTTGATGCAAATGTAAAAAGTTGTGAGGGATAGAAGTACATCCAATTTGTTAATGTCACATCCGATATTCAGATAATGTTTTTGAGGGGTTTGAAGTATGCAAACAAAGAATTTTGTCTTTTAATTTTACAAAGTAACTCAAAGTTAAATATAAACAGGCCTTCCTGAAAAACACAGACTTTTGAGAAACAACTTAAAATAAATGAGTACATTTCACTAATAATATTAAATTCACTGTGTCATAGATTAAATAATTTAGGAGATTTTACATTATTTATTCAGGTAGATTCCATTAAAAAAAAATCAAGACCTAAACTACTCAAAAATATTATGTGTAATATTGTTACCATAGCACATAATATTTTACAGTTTAGGAATGCTACATCTGTTCCAATACTGGATTGCCCATTATTGGAAAAGTAATTTAATTTTTACATTTTAGATTACATTTGTCGCCATCTAACTTTGGCATTAATCAGTAAAAAACTAAAATTTAATAACACTGTAAAACACTTTATCTTTAGCAAATCTAAAAATCAATATTACTTTTTTATACTGTACTTTACATTTTATAACATTTGATTTTAGTGTTTTATTTTTAATTTATTTAGACAAAATAATGTAGCATTTAATATCAGCCATAAAATTAAAACCAGCTTATCTGTATCAGAGTTACACAATTCTGTACCAGAATTTTAGTATTGGTGCATCCCTGTCTAATTCATTACACAGTGAAAGTACGCAAGCATTGCATTCTCAGCATTGCCACATGTACTTGTGTTGTAAGATCTGCTTCTGGCCTCTGATATTTTGAACGAACTGTTGTACTTCTATCCTTAACAGCTTTGTTGACATTCACATCAAATTCAATATGCCATATGACCATCCCAGTTCAACGCAGTGGGAGCGTTTGGGTGGAGGTGGTAAGGCTACACCAATGGCAGCCCAATTCCGTATGAATGTACAGACTTATTTGCTAGTGTCCGCACAAATCCCAGGCTCAGGATAAGGTGCGTCCTGGTTGTGAGGGATTAGAGGGGGAAATCTAGGGGCTTTGGTGCTCCAGCGGTTAGGCTGAGTGGTGAGGGGTAAAGGAGCGAGAGAGGCAGCAGAAGGAAAGAGGATTACAGAGGTCTGAAAAATAGGATAGAAAGTCTCTCCAACCAACTCTTAGGAAACATTGATCAGCCACAGGAGACAATCCGAAGTTAAAAACCACAGAAAATGCCAATCTAGACCCAGTTATCACATGGCAATTTTGTATGTGATATTCTCGAGCTTAGTGCAGACAGAAGTCTCCAATTTTAAGGTCTTTGGTCTCTAATTATTCTTATTCTAATTTTTTTAACCTCCTAACCCTTTCAATCCTTCATTTCTAAGAGTTCTCCAACACTTCCAAGAAAAAGGCAAAGGAGGACTTTAGGCTTAACAGCTGCTTATGCACAAGACATCTCAACATAATCATGTACTCTAGGGCACGCA
Source organism: Sinocyclocheilus rhinocerous (assembly GCF_001515625.1). Taxonomy (NCBI): domain Eukaryota; kingdom Metazoa; phylum Chordata; class Actinopteri; order Cypriniformes; family Cyprinidae; genus Sinocyclocheilus; species Sinocyclocheilus rhinocerous. The sequence continues at coordinate 76,109 of NW_015638575.1, forward strand.
AATGGACCTCCAAAAATCTCAAGCTACTGTTGAACAATTGCAGCCAATGTTTATTTTTATTTTGTACTATGCCATTTTAATGATCTATTAGTTTTACTATTGGTTTCTTGCATTTACCAAGCAGCCCAAAAACTTGTAAATGCCCAGTGGCCACCATCTGCACTAGTCATTAGTGGGTACTGTGGAGGGTTTCCACTCTGCTGCCTGCAAGACCTGGCATATTTACAACTCAAGCAAATCCCCTTGATGGATTCTGTGAACCTTCGTAGCTGCAGCCAAGGCTGATCTGCAAGGATGGGAGCACAAATCTCACTCAAGTTGGGTCTATTTTTAACCTTATCTATCAGACTTCACACTCTCGCACACATACACACACTCTCGCGGTCTACCCTCTAGAGCGTTGGTGTTTTTCTTGTATTTTCTGCCTCATAAAATATTAGATGAAGTCTGGAATGGTGAGGAAAGTGATTGGTTCTCTGCAGTACTTGGCACAGTGCAACTCTACAGAGATTCGATGCTCATTCTACAGCTTCTGCCCTGTCTGTGGAGCTAAACTGAACACATGAAATCTGTATGCATTATACCCTGAGATCAGACAATGTGGCAGCATTATTTACCTGAATATAACGCAAATCCCATTGGTTTAGCATCTGTTTAAAACTGTAGAACACCCTAACAATGTGTACTAACCAGAAGCAATGCAATAAAAGGGACAAGTGATTTAAAAGTTCTTTCATATTAATCAGAACTTTCCTATCCAGCCACGATCACGACTTATCTGTTTAATCTGCTGTTGTTGTTGTTGTTTTTCTATTTCTACGGCCTCGTGCCAAGTAAACCTCACCCAGACTGAAATCTCACTGGACCGAAATACTACTCCTCATACATATTAAACATCAAATATGGATGAAGAGAGACTGTGGAAGTAGTAGTAGTAAAAAAATATAGTAATCGGCTTTGGTTTGGTTTGGTTGTTTTGTTTTCGTGTTCGGTATACACAGATAAACTGCTTGTCGTCTTGTTGCGTCGCACCTGGTTAGAATTTGTCATGGAAAGCAGTTTTTTCAATAGTGTTACATGTTAAAAATGAGACATTGTTAGTCAATTATTATTCTCAGAATAAAGCATTGTGGAAGAAAGAGGCGATGCAGAAAAGGACGTTTAATCGTTGCTCTGAACACCAGATACCCGTGCTACCTAGTGTTGTTTTTGCCATACTTCGTCCTCCTTGTAGTGACGTATCATTCTTGTCCTCAATATACATCTTTCATGTTCCCTTTTTCGCTCCCTCCGTGGGACTGTGTCTGCTCCCAAAGCTCTCTCTGGCCTATTTACGCCTGTCCTCTGTTCCATTTTACTCTCCCTTTCTCCCAGTGCATATTTTTGCTCAGAAACGTCTACGTCTTTGTCCTTGCCCAGTCAACATCTCAAAAAAACACACATGAAGGTCCGCACATATAACAGAAATACATCATCGAATTGTCATTGGTTACACATATGTGACAGCTCTGGAGATGCAACATGCATGAACCGAATGGATGTTTAGGGGGTTTCAGGGTGCAAATGGATTTAGACATGTAACATTCTATGACATCTTCACTACGAGGGAACAGGAAGTCTTCCGCCCCACAAACAAAAACATTAATTCTTAACAAACATTCAACAAACATTTAAACAACATTCTACTAGAGTTCTATGCAAGAATTTGAGTTTTATATTAGCAATAACAAATCCCAGATGCTATTCAGAAAGGTGTATGTGACCAAGGAGTGGCGCTCTCTGTAGCCATGAATTTCAAGCAGTATCTTCTCATAAATTAAAGCAGACCAATGAAACAAGAGCTTGAATAGCTGGCTCATTGCCTGCAAGAGTGATAAAGAACAAACCACTGATGTACTCACTGGAGAGGGCCTTCTCGTAAGTCTTCCCCATGGCAACAAAGTTCCTTAAGCAAGGGTTGAACTGCTCCATGATGGACTGAAACAGAAATAGCACAGCTTTAGTCAGCACAACAGCAGCAGTCACCATTTAGCAGTCATTCTCACCACTACCAAGAACACCAATGGGACAAACACAATGGCAAGTCACATCTCATAAGGATGCAGAAAATTAAACATCTGTTTCTAAGTCTACATTACAATAAAGTGTCTGTCTGTTGGGGATACGTGTGGATATGAAGATGCAGTACAGTGCAGATACCACGTAAAGATGGGTAGAGAGAGAAAGAGCGAGTCAGACTTTTCTCACGCCCCCACTTTTCAGGACACTCTCATTAGTGAGACTTGGAGGGCATCGTGCCAGTTGGGATTTGTTGTTCCTTTGTTGCTGGTGGGCACAGAATTGTGGGAGTATGTGGAGATCTACCCACAGCCTGACTCACCTAATCCAAAATTAAGAGTTGCCCTTTAAAATCTATTCATTTCTGCTGAAACTCCTCATTGAGAAGACCTCTTCTTATTCTCAAAAGAGCTTTGCTGGTCCATTCAGAGTTAAATCTCTTGCTATATCGCGACCTGACAAATTTGTTCTGAGAACATTTTCCCCAGAGTCACATTGTTCCTGTTTCTACAGGCTTTATCACGGCTTTGAAAATAACAGGACAGCATATAAAAGGACTGAGGAAGGGTTCAAAAAGAGTATACCAGAAGACAAGACAGTTATGAAGAACAGAGGATGTACAAAAAAAAACAAGCAATAAAGCACTGTACAATACAAATACTGTGGCAGCTGTTGAGAGAGAATGAAGCTATATGAATGAAAGCCTCCACTCTAGGTTTAACAGAATTGGAGTGAAGTTGTTTATGTACTCAATTAAGGTCGACAGTAAACTGATTGCTTGGGAATATCCCAAATCCCCCCCACCCTGTGCTCCAGTTACAATGAAAGCAGGTTTCCCGTGAAAATGAGGACAAAGACAGACTGCTTCAATCTGTTGCTGCAATGCAAACTGTGATTCAGATATCTTCAGAAACTATGCCAAAAAAAATAAAAAATAATAATAAATTAACCTTAAGGAACATGCAATTAATAGATTTATTTTTATTTGAAATGTTTTTATTTGCCAATATGAAATTATAATATATTATATCTTGTAAAATATTTTGTCAGCTTTCACTGTCACGTCTTATCTAACAACATCTCAACTCACAATTATTTATTATGTAATTCATCATCTGCTGCATGCAATCATATAGCAGAGTCTATCCAGTAGTACTAATCTTCATTATAAAATCAAGAAAAAAGAAAATGCAGACCAACCAAGAAACACTAGCAGAAGATATGAGAAGGAAATAGAGGCACAGGAGAAAGTCATGGTTGGGTGCAAACAAACACAGCTGGCATGTTTTCATCAAGGAAGGATTTACATAAACATAGTGTGATAGATCTCACTGCACCACATTCCTGTGAGATGAAAGCACATGATCGCATTCATGAGGTGAAATATACAACTGGTATTCATGTAACGTCCAGGGTGCTTTTTGCATGTCAGGTTTTGGCAAAACATAATGCTGAAGTGTATAATTTCTGCACATTTTAATGTCCACTAATGTCCCACTTAAGTGCTGTGGTTAAACATGAACAGAACAAAAATGAACAGAATGCAATGCACTGCAAACCTTGAAATCTCATCCATTCTATATGTACCTGGGAAAGATTAAAAATGACTAAGCCAATAAATTTAACCAAACTATTTTCCTCTCCACAACAGTTTCCAGAGAGCTCAGAAATCAGCATTATGAACCAGTGCCAAGCTGATGTCCACCCAACATCTAATCATTAAAAGCATTAAAAACACTCCACTGGGAAAACTCTCTTTCCTTGATTAGTCCCACAGCAATCAATCTATGTTTAACAAGCATGAACGAGAGCAACCAAACCCCCGATTAGGTGTCATTTCCTTCTCAATGTGGCTCTGCCAGACACTAAACACAGACCATGTAATTTTTCAGCTAACGCTGAATTAATTAACTAATGAGCAAGATTTCATATTGATGCATATTCTATCAGCGGGACCTCGTTCAAAAACAGCTGGGGGAAATGAAGGTGCGCTCACATATTACAGTATCAAGTACAGCACTAAATATGAATGGTTTTATTAGATAATGCAGACAGTCACTGAAGGAAATGTATAATTTTCCCTTTTTATAAAATAGTGCAGAGGACCAAATGAAGCACCATTTCCACAACGGATATCCAACCACATCAGCAAGAAATAATCAGCCAAAAAGGTTCAGTGCATCAATTCTATTGCAACTTTTATTTAACTTTACCCTTAGAATGCCTTTATAAACCGAGTTTAATAAAAGAATAAGGAGCATTTGAGAATATGAATGAGTCATCGTTCAGATTTTCTGTATGCACATGAACACAGTTTGGCTTTGTCATGGTAAAACATTGAGAAATGGGAGAACGGTTAGTATTTGTTGAACTAGCAGGGTTGTAAACATGCCTCATTTACCACAAACACAACCTTATGCATCAACACCTACCTTGGTGCTATATAAACCTGCTATAACACAAACCTGTGATGTGAAACTAATGCAGCTGCAGTCTCAGACAGCTTGGAAAAGATTGATGAATGTAATCAACTCTTGCGTCTGTCTGTGTGTGTCAGTCCACAGTCCAAACAATCTATGCTTCAATGTCAGGTAGTTACACAAAAGTGCATCTTTATGTCTTCAATATACATAGTAAAACATGGTTAACGCAGTCGTGTGGCCACTGATGTAAGCTGTAGTCTGGTTAAGACTTCCTGCTGTTCAGCGTTATGTAATGCTCTTGAGTCTTACAGCTTCAGGACAATTCAGTAGGGAAATGGATAATGATGATGTGTATTAATCAGTGTGCCTGAGTATGTATTTGAACCCAAATGCCAGGGTTAATTTTCAGCGGCTAACCTTCTGTTCAAAGCATTGCATTGCACTGTCAATTAATTTGATTATTCAATGCTGGATTGACCTAAAAATCAATTCTGAAATTAATAAGCTTATTAGAATGATATACAGTGGGCCTTTGGAAACTTTTGGACACTTACATCACACTGTATGAATGTCAGTGCATGACTTTCAAACATAGCTTAAAACCACACTATAATTCCAAAGATACAAATTTGCAACTTTATGCCATTATTCTGCAAGTTTATAGAGAACAACAAACTAAACATGGGCATGAAGTTTCACTCGCTACAAGCTCAAGGTGACCCTGACTTTAAATACTGTATGTATTTTTCTAGCTAGACACGCTTTCGTTTGTATAGAAAGACCCCTTGCACCCTGAAACACTGTAATTTACATATTGTAAGATCATCTAGTAAACAACACATTTTAGCTTTGTAACACACACACACACACACACTCTCTAAGAGATGTAAAAGCAATATGCAATACATATACCTCCTCCTACGTCTCATGAACTGAAACTTCATGTTCATATATATTTAAACTACATAAATTCTCGTTTATCACGCAAAAGGATTTCTTAAATGTATACAGTACATATATATTGTTCTTTCCCCAAGATGTTTTAAATCGGTATAAAATGAAAATTCACAGTGCATGTTAATCATTTTATTGTAAACAATTCATCAATGAATATTTTTCATCCTTGTAATTATTAATCATAATGTCCTGATCTTCTGGTGAAAAGACTAGTGATGTATGGCTGACCTCTCTAATAATTTCACCTACTTAAACCCCATCTCTTTCTTATAATCGACAATCTTGCAAGCTCGAATTCAGTTGATTGCCTCCATCCAATCAATTGACAGAACCAAGTCCCTCTCTACATTTTTTCTTTTTCAATAATTTAACTCAGATGTAGGTCACAGTACTTACAAAAAGATCTGCCTTTACTTCTATTTTGTCGCGACTTTATGAAGGAAGTGGTTAAATTTCAATCCTTTAAAAACTCCAAGCTTCAAGAAAACACTGACTCAAGGTCAATTTTTACCATTTTATTACACTACGACACTAACAGCAAGAGTATTAAACTCAGATCTGGGTACTCTGCAGAGGCTGCCACCATCTTCCCACATGGACAAAGATCTTTCCGTGTCCACTGCGGATGCTGCAAGTCATTTAGTTACAGCTGTCTCACTCCTACAAGCCGCCCTGGCGCTCATCTTACCAATTTCCATTTCAGATGAGCCTGTCTGTGTGCGTGCGTGGGTGTATGTGTGCCTGTGCGAGTTCATCGTGAACATCAGCACTGTGTGCATCTCACTTCAGAGTGAGCTTGGAGAGGTGAGATGGAGAAAGAATGACTTCCTTGCCCAAATATGGTTGTGTCGGAATTCCCCCGCATTACTCTTTGCTACAGTGCATTCCTATTCCCTGCACGTTTGGATCATACCATCTGATCGCAGCAGGAGGGGGAGTTTGTGCAGCTAGAGCTCATTACCTTTGACTGAAGGAACACTGTGTCCCCTTCCGTCCCAACACCTTAATCCATTCACAGAAACGCAGATGAAAAATGAGTGAAACGCGATTTCAATTTCAGTGAAAGGAGACAATGATGAATCCAGCTGAGATGCATGTGCTGGTACATGTGCCTGTGTATAATGAATATATACAATGGGGCTGTGTGTGTGGGTTCCTGCACACAAACACTGTTTAGTCTCTCTGCTGGTGTACCCTCCCGTGAGATCTCGAATGAAATGTCACAGCAAAGATTCCAGCATTTCGCAATTATCTCCTGCTGTCTCAAACACACACATACGTCAAACCATTCCCCTTCCTCTCACCTTCAATTCTACTGTAATATAATATATATACTGTAACTATAATTCTACTCTTATTCTACTGTATTCCTCCTCTTTCCCTCTCTAACTGTTAAAGACACCAAAATTAAAAGTATATAAGAAATTATATTTTGCATGCCTATTTTAGTTTCATTATGACAATTAAATTATTGTTTTCATGACAATTAAATTCTCATTACTATAATGCAAAAAACAATTTGTTATTACTGTAATATAGTTAGTAATGAAAACCATCCTGTTTATAATCATTTAAATAAGCATAAAATAATTTCAGTATAACAAATGCTATCATGACATTACATAGTGCAGTTATATTGTGTGTGTGTGTGTGTGTGTGTGTATTAATACACAAACATATATTTTTATTAGATATACATTTAATCATTTATCAATATGATTTAATAATTTATCATTATTTAATCATTTTTAGTATAGTATATTATTTCATAGTATTCAGAATTTTTCAGGGATTCTTTTCCCTTTTTCTCCACTTTTTTTCATTATATGCTACCTAGAATTGAAAGCAATATATATTATATGCAAAATATAATTTCATTTTTTTCTTTTGATTTGTGCTTGAAATATAAGATGAATATTCCCAGACATTTTTTGACAATTTACATGAGATTCACTCTGCTAGACTGCTAGCACATCATTTGCAGGGCGAATTTGCAATTTGCAGGATGATCAAGACAAATATAGAACCTCATCACTGTAACCTTACACGTTTGTGCATCAGGGTTATTATAATAGGTTTCTCTCATTCCTTGCCAATTCCATCCTCCGACCTTTCTCTGGTACCCACTCAAACCACTCTGCCTGGCAGACATGACAGTAGTGTGTTTGCCCTGCCAGTGTTTATTCATAACAGGCATGACAGAAACAGACCGCTCTTCAATCACATTATATCCATCATGGCTGCCAAAGGACCACATTAGCCTACATTAGACTGGAATGAGGTGGGATGGACCCAAAATATTGTCACATAAGCATATCACCTTTGGGTTTGAGCTAAAGACATCATAGCCCTGTGAATAAATGTCAAAAGAGATGCATTGATTGAAGACATGTCTAAAGACCAAAATACCTCTCAGACACCTAAGCATTTTGTAATATTAGATTTTTTATCAATAAACCTGAAGTGGATTTTAACACCAAGCTGCTTAAGTAATTATTTTAATTAATTCCTTTATAATCGCTCAGATTTTGTATCTGTGTGATTTTTATATGAAAGTACAAAAACATTTTGTGCCTGCGAGGACACAATAATCTGGTGTGGCAAAATAAAATCTTTCCCTCCTCTTTTTCTCATTCACTCTTTCAACATCACTGACATTCAAACAGCTGGCCTGCCTCTCGCCTACGAATCACACAGAGACAACAGTGCGGTCTCTCTCTCCATCTGGGTGCACACATAAAACTCTTTAATCTGGTTACTACTAACCCTTAGCTTTAACCACAACACCACATCAACAACAATACAGTCTTCTGTTACATTAGAGCACTGACTAAAGGCCCGTTCACACCAAAAATGATAACTATATTAGCGTCCACACCAACTCGAGATAATGTTCTATTTATTATAAGCATGCACTGCAGTTTTGTTGTCTGCCACTTTAAATGCCCAAGCTCTTTGACGCAGGATGGATTTTGATTGGCTGTCAATGTTTTCATCATTCATCAGCTGGAAAAATTCGTTCTGAAAGTGATTTCAAAGGTATTGTTCCTCTGTACTGTTATCCTTAGTCGTTATAGTTATTGTCCTTTGTGTGAATGACACTTAAACCTACACATGGAATTACTAGACTTAACCTTTTAATTTGTCAAAGTAGATGCCAGTAATTGCAATGCAATAACAGGTCTGCATGTTAGGCCGCTGCAAATGAGTGCTGAAGAGAATAACAATCAAACTAGGAGTACAGCATGACTCACAACTTATTTTATTTTATAAATTATGTTATGAAATATATTATACAATGTATTTATGAAATCAGAAGTACAAAAACAGTTGAATTTAAATGAACACTTATTTAGAGTTTTTTATAGAACTAATATTAGTTTGAATCACAAATTCTGTTAACCGGCCAGTCAGAAACTGTTAATGCTGGTTCAGATTAATTTACCTAAATATTAGCCAATTTATAGTCTTGTCATTACTAGTTAGAACCAGCCACATGGATTAACAGCCAATACACTTTGAAAATGGATTTTCAATGAAGAAAAGCAACAACAGAGGTCACTGTGGTTTTCAGCAAGATTCCAGAAAGCAAGACATAAATTAATAAATAAAACATGGCATAATGAAGGAAGGCGGCACACTCATAATGCGGCCATCTGTAAGTACCAGGCTTCTGCATAAAGTTGTAAGCTTTGCCCTTTACGGAGCTTTTATGATCTACTTGTCTCAACTAAGAATTCCCATTCCCTTTAGAGGTACACAGACAGTCAAAAACACAGATGCAAACACAGTCCAACAGCTTTCGTCCAACATGCTGTTAAGCTACCATCTGTCTTCCATCTAACAGCTGACAGCACAAAAACAAACAAAAATATTATTTAGGGAGGATTTTAATGACATCTATATTCTTTTAAGGCTCTCCAGATGCCTTGGACTGAGATAAGAGGAAAAGTTGAAACTAGGACTTGTTATATAACACCAAAACAAGGGTGCAAGGGGACACATACTGTGCTTTTCTAATTGCTGTGCATATGAATTGGGAAATCAAAACACACTAATTGACCTCACCCAAAACTCATAGCAAGCCTATAAAGAAATCCCCACTCCGCCCTGACAATCCACTTCATTTTATTGAGAACACACACCTGAACACAAAACAAATACACACACACAGAGAGATAAATGTTGATTTTGGAACAAGGTAGAGATCCATCAAACAAAGGAACTGCTCTGGGCAGCAATAAGTAATGTTTCGTTGTCATTAAATGTGACTTAAAGGTGATTGTTGACAGTTTTACCAGTTGCACTAGTCAGTGTAAATTACAAGTAAAATTGTAGTATATTAAATACATTTTTGTTGAATTATCCCCTAATATCTTCATCTGTTTGGAGGGAAAAGGGACAAAAAATATTCCTCTTTTAAGAAAATATGCATGAGCATAATTCAGCCTGAAATCTACATCAACAGAAGTGTGGCCCAGTAAGAGGCCAGTTCAAGCGTGGACATGTGGTCAAGGTGTGGGCAGTGCAGCGTGGTACGAAGGAAACTGCCTCCAACAGATGACAATATCTTTGAGGTCTGACTGTCCTACTCACCGTGGGCAAAGACAAAGCTGAACTCACTCACAACCCCTATGCTTTGGCAGAGGCACATTCTCACAACCAGACCGTTTGGTCTACGAGACACTACCCCCACACACACACACATGGAGACAGAGGCACATGCACGTATTGACACACATACTCCATTGGCCCGTGAGACACTGCCCACACACACTGGCAGATGCAGACTGAGGCACTCGTGAGCGCAGACGGGTGGATTTCAGCTCCCAGGGTGATGTGGGATTACTAAGCAGCTGCCAGGCGTACACACAAACATAGATATCGACACACTCCCAAAATCACACTTGAAGTTGGACAAAGAATTGCTGACAGATCGAGTTTAACATAAGACATGCTACATGAAATATGCACTCGCGGAATTCATTGAAAGAATGGCAGATTTCCACAAAACTGGCATGCCTGTCATTCAGGTTCTACACATCACACCTTTCATGTTTGTTTATTAAACAGTTTTATAATGTTTTCTGCTACTCTTAATAGTGTAGTGCATCTTTACTGAAAACATTTTAGGGAGTTTACATTTCTGTAGATTTTTTGCAGATTTCCCCCCAAAATCAGTGCAGAAAATGCAACAAGCATTAAAAGCATTTAAAAATTAAAAGCATTTAAAAAGACAAAGCAGCCAGTTACATCAATATACAGTAAAACAATTTTTGTTGCATAAGGACCTAGATTTTACTTTGGACATTAAGTAGCAACCCAACACAATAGCAAAATTGTTTATCGTACAAAAGTAACCATAAAAACAAAGAAATGCAATAGGCTCAACAATATGCAAAAAAGAATACTAGTTCAAGTGGAACCACTTTCTACCTAGAATACTAGAGCATTTTGTTCATGGTTTGAGGACCCCATTTGGTTTGAGTAATCCATCTATTTTGGCATCTCTCAAATTTGACTACTTTCTACTAAGTAACAGATTAAATAAAAAAGTTTCGGTAGCCTAATAAAATTTGGCTGATTGAGTCATTTAACTTGGTATGCTGTTCAGGTAGCATAAATTAAATCAACTATATAAAAATGTCTTAGGCAACAAGCCACTTCTCTGCAGTTTAGCCAGCCACTTTTTTTGGTTATGGTAAAGTGTAGTGCTGATTACTGTTTGTTTACCTGTTTTAGCTTTTTTTGAGATGGTCGAAACGCTAATTAAAACGTCACAGTTTCAGTCAATGGTTCAGCACTTCAAAACTATTCTGGTCGACATTGAAAAAAAAAAGTTTAACTAAAAACACTTGAACCAGCTAATCAATGTCTTCATGATTACCTGAAAACTAAGTGTGTTGAAGCAGATTGTTGTGTTGGAGCTAAATTCTGCAGGACCGTGACCCTCCAGGAGCTGGGTTTGACACACCTGCTGTAGAGTTTTACCAGACTCTCGACCTTTGATGTCAACAACAAAAGATACAGGGATCATTTCCTCTGCCCTTTTAAAAGTTGATAACAAGCCTATTTATTTTGCTATGGAACGATATTCCGGACAATTTTCAAAAGGAATTGCAAATTGCGTTACAATGTTACATTGTATTTTATGATTTGCATTTTGCAGTGTTTTGCCCTGCTGTCCGTGACAGAACCAACACAAATTTCTGGGTCACGTCCCTCCAGTTGAGAACTGCTGATGTGAAAGATGATGCCTGATGCTGTCAAATGGCCCACTACTTCGTTCTTCCATCTGTGAGTGCAGTTTATTGCTCCACTGCATCCGCTGTCTCTTTATTTCTTATAATAGAGGACCCCACTGTGGCCACACAATACCCATAATTATACAAATCACAGAGCCTAAAGAAGCCTAGAGACCCAATGAGGAATGAACATCCTCCCACTTAGAGCCTGAAAGGACAAAACAACCTCAATGCTCAAAGCTAGAGGTAACATTGGTCATGAGTCATGACTTGAGTTCCCACTTCTCAACGCTACAGGACATTGAAATAATGATCCCCAACAGAGGTTTAAATCATTTTTCTTTGAGCTGGCTACCGCAGATTACTTTCTAAAGTGCCTCAATATAGGTTTTGAAGTAGTCAATTATGGCTTCATCCTACCTAAAATCATCCTATCTATGAGAGAACATTGGAAATACGTAAGCTTGATGTCTTTAGTTAATCCTGAGACAATCAATCAAGTACAATCCAGCAGAAAAATGTCAATTTTCATCAAATGTCATAATATTGGAAATGGTTTCATTGTAAATACTCTGAAACTTCTACCTTCGACAAGAAGATAATACTAATGCATGCAAAATAATCCTGAAGGAGGATTATGTGGTCAAGAAACGCCCAGTTATTAAGTTGAAGTTTGTTTATAAAAGTTTCTCATCTAGTATTATATGGAAAAATTATATATCATGCAGTGTGACATGCATAGTTCATCTAAAGCTATTTTAAACCATTTTTCCAACGTATTGTTTTAATTTTAATATAATTATAATACATAAAATTTTATTACATCATATTATTTACTAGGCTATTTGTTTATTTTTTTTAAATTAAGTCACTGCAAAATTTATTTAACTATAATAAAAAGCAAAAGGTGATTTAAAATGAAGAAAAATCTCCCGTTTTAATCTAACTAAATAGATTAATATTGTGCATGATATTTGTCATTCCATATGCATAGGACAAAATGTACTGCATATGCCAAGATGTCTCATTTTCACATTAAAATATCGCCTTAAAAAGTGCATTTGCTACATGGTTTCTGGCAAAAACACTCTGTTCTCTTCTCTGCACAATTTTTCTCTACCCACAAAGAAAAGTTAAAAGCTTAGAAAAACGCCGCCCCTGCCCAAGAAATAATAGTGTCCCTTCATTTTCTAGCCAAGGATATTAGCTCCATGGTTTGGAATTAACAGCCTAAACATTAAAGTCCCTTAACAGACGTCTGCAGGATTGGACTAACACGCTTCACTGGGTCAGTCTCAGCAGCCACCAAGGTTTAGTTTGGTGAGTCAGGTGGTTTCAAAGAGGTATGCTACAACAGACAAGAGCTCCACAAGGGAAACGCTGGCAGAGAAAAGAAATAAAGTGCTGTTCTTATGCGTGTGCTGTGGAGATCCATGGAAGTGCATCACTCTTTCCTGATGGGACTCAGATATGCTCCATCTGTTTTACACAATCAGTTTCATACCACATTACCAACCGAGAACTCATTTAGAGCAAAACAAATCCATGGTTACAATTCAAACACACACACACACACACACACTAGCACCTTCAAAGACAGAGCAAGCATTTATATATTAAGCTTTTAACAAAGTCCAAAAATAAAGGAACCAGGGAACTTGAGGAAATGTCCAGAAGCAAACTCCTGAAATGTAGGCTATTTATCTTCTACAAGCATAAGTGATGAAATCACTCTAGGCACCCGAAACTCACATGTGTTCCAGTGAGTTACAGGTGAGATGACAGATTCAAGTATTTGGCTAAACTGGTTCTACACTGAAACCAGCTATATCTGCTTTTAATTACATGAGCCTATAGTTTGCATTATTTAAAGGGACAGTTCAATGTAAAATATAAATTCTGTCATAATTCACTTAGTTAGACAGTCTCAGTCATAATTCACTTTTATTGCAGTTGATGCAATACAGTGAATGGTGACTGAGGCTATCAGTCCCTCACATTCTGCCCACGATCTCTATTTGTGTCCCAGAAAAGAAACTGACACGTTTGGAACAGCATACATTTGAGTATGATGACAGAATGTTCATTTCTGGATGAACTGTCCCTTTAAGCAAGTTATTCATCAGCAAAGCAACTTTAAAAAGAAAACCTCTACATTCAAATGTTGTTTTAAGTTTACAACATGAATGAATAAATCTGGCACAGAATATAGGCTATAGAAAATACTCAATGCAGAGGAAATATAAATATAAAACTATTTAAGGCTGCCTATATAATAATAACAGTAAAACTCACCTTATAGACGTTCTCCGTTATACGGTGCACCTCTTCGGTCCGGGACATTTTGGAAGCTTGAGTCAGAACCATAGACGAGAATTTGAATTTCTACTGCAGGAAAATGTTTCCGAGAAAACACAGGAGGAGGAGAGGAGAAGACACTGTATCATTCAAACAGAGAGTGTCAGAGGCAGAGGAGGATGCGGGAGCTTTTATACGGAACTCTCCCACTGATGCCCACGCGCAGCCGCCGGAGTGGCGGGAATCCACCGGACGCGTTATCCTCGTCACTGGAACTGCGCTTGATATTCAAACGGACTCCGCCTTTTCTCCTTCTACGCTGCGAGCGAGCGGCGCGACGCGACGCGACGAAAGAGCTTCCCTGGTTCTAATGGGAGCGTTCGCGTGACATGTTTTGTCACATGCATCTATCGGATCGTAAACAGACTGAGAGATCTTGAGGCAGGTGCACATAGGCTATTAGATAGGAATAAGATATAGGTTGCAAATAGGTAAATGTGTAGATTTGTACTGTTTGTTTGCTTAAGTGCATCAAGTGGAGTGCAAACGGTAAAAGGTCTTGAGGCAGGTGTGACACGCTCTCTATTATGGATTAAAAGTGTAAGTGAGTGTAAACCGTGAGAGATTCTGAGACAGGTGAAAAGCGTTTGGTTAATAGTGAATATTGACCTATTGTGCGTACCGTTGTGGCTCCTGCTGTTAGCAGGGTTACAATGTTACATTGTATTTTATGATTTGCATTTTGCAGTGTTTTGCCCTGCTGTCCGTGACAGAACCAACACAAATTTCTGGGTCACGTCCCTCCAGTTGAGAACTGCTGATGTGAAAGATGATGCCTGATGCTGTCAAATGGCCCACTACTTCGTTCTTCCATCTGTGAGTGCAGTTTATTGCTCCACTGCATCCGCTGTCTCTTTATTTCTTATAATAGAGGACCCCACTGTGGCCTCACAATACCCATAATTATACAAATCACAGAGCCTAAAGAAGCCTAGAGACCCAATGAGGAATGAACATCCTCCCACTTAGAGCCTGAAAGGACAAAACAACCTCAATGCTCAAAGCTAGAGGTAACATTGGTCATGAGTCATGACTTGAGTTCCCACTTCTCAACGCTACAGGACATTGAAATAATGATCCCTAACAGAGGTTTAAATTATTTTTTCTTTGAGCAGGCTACCACTGATTACTTTCTAAAGTGTCTTAATATAGGTTTTGAGGTAGTCAATTCTATGGCTTCATCCTACTTACAATCATCCTATCTATGAGAGAACATTGGAGATACATAAGCTTGATGTCTTCAGTTAATCCTAAAACAATCAATCAAGTACAATCCAGCAGAAAAATGTCAATTTTCATCAAATGTCATAATATTGGAAATGGTTTCATTGTAAATACTCTGAAACTTCTACCTTCGACAAGAAGATAATACTAATGCATGCAAAATAATCCTGAAGGAGGATTATGTGGTCAAGAAACGCCCAGTTATTAAACTAAAGCTTTCCTTTCGGCTGGTTACACAACTTTTTAAGCTCATGAAAAATGTATCTCCACATTCAACGTAAGACATACAGTACAAGACAACTAACTTCCTTCTTCAGATATTATCATGACCTCATTTTGACTTCAACCTTTCCACGTTAGAGCAGCATTCCTGTTAGTTTACATATGTACACACTCCTGTCAAATGTGATCCTCATAAACACATAAGCAAATGTTTGACTAATCACATGGTTTTTTCAAAGCTAGCAATTAAAATTACCATACTCACATAACGCAAGTTCATTTTTTAACTGCTCTATTAGTGATCACTCTAAGAAAGCATTAAAAATGCATTTAAGTATATATATATATAGAGCAGCATGTTAGTTTACATATGTACACACTCCTGTCAAATGTGATCCTCATAAACACATAAGCAAATGTTTGACTAATCACATGGTTTTTTCAAAGCTAGCAATTAAAATTACCATACTCACATAACGCAAGTTCATTCATTT